>NC_056727.1:1112336030-1112363237 GCF_019279795.1 Protopterus annectens
ATGAAGGGGCTGCCTTCAGTGTTAACTACCTCAGAATGTGGTGATTTGCACTTGTGGTAGTTATGGAAATTCAGAGACATGTAGATTAGCTAGTAATAAGGTCTTTCTTCATTGCAACTAATGTGTCTCTAAATAGCAAAATACTGCATTGCAGAAATAGGTCCTTTTTACTGCAGCCTTTAAAGCGAGCTGTAGGGGTCTTTATGAATCCCTGGGAGCATATGTAAAAAATTAAGCAAAATCATTCTTATAACCTACATTTTGACTCTGTTTAAAATTAGATTGACAAGTGCTAGTTAGATAAACACTTGTAAAGGTTATCTTAGCTGATTCTGAGGGACTGTTGTTGGGACAGCAGGCTGTTTGGTACTACAAATGATGCAAGAAAGCATTGTTTTCCATAAGGTATTAACCATGATTTCTGACATGGTCCCTCATTTCTTATATTACCAAAAAACAGGTAAAATAATATTTGAGAGGAACTTATCTGTCCCAAGAGGACTGAAGAGCTCCCTTCCAGTCAGTGTATATTAGCTAAATAAGTAAGCTATCTGTTTGTACATAAGCAGGCTGTAAGACCAAGATGCTCGTTTCAGTGTAAGAAATAAAGGCTTGTTTGTTTTATCCACACACAATTTATTGTTTTTGCGAAGTAGAAGTACTGACTGTTTATATTTCAAGACACCCCCCAATATATTAGCTCTATTATTTCTGTTTGTTCTTTAACAGCATTTTCTTTTCTTTTATTTCTTTTTTCTTCTTATTCTTTTTTTTTCCATAACGTTATAAAAACATACATCAGAACTCAGCAGCTTTCACATGATATTTGGTGGGTCTCCATGTAGGTTAACAACTGTGAGTTAACTGCCCCATAAAATTGAAAGAGGATATAGATCATAAGATCATAGGAAGTTACTAGGCTATTGGGCCTGAGACCTTTGCAAGCCTAGCCAAGAATTTAGCCCATGTTCCAACAAGTTAGCACCCGATGCCACTGTCCAGCAGAGGCACAGGTGGAATCTCAGGAGTAAATTTTCTGTTCTCCATTCAGTTATGTAGGTTGCAATTAAAAAGGGTTAATGAGGTATTTTGCTTGACGTGGAGAGCGAGTTTATTCCACAGAAGGGGGGTCTCTGGCACACAAATCTGTCCTGCCAACAAGTCCTATTGATGTCATAGACCAGGGTGAGGTTGCATGTGCAGGTTACTTGAGTGGAGCTTGACTTGCAGATATGCAGCAGTCCCATCAAAGGGGGGGGGGGTCTGAGATTGTTTTGTATGCCAGACAGAGGCAACCTTTGAGGAGTCTGTAGGAGGCTGAGTAGAGGGACAGGGCCTTTAACCTATATGTGTAGGGTAGATGTTTGAGGCCTTGGATTCTCCTGGTGAGGAACCTCTGTGGTCTCTCCAGCTGCTGCATGTGCTTTGTGAGGTACAAGCAGAAAGGGGCATTGTACTCAATAATGGGTCTTATAAGGGAATAATACAGGGATGTTATGACCACCTGTCCCTGGATGAGATACCCTTACTAATTTGGTGGTACAAGTAGAAAGCTTTCAGTACAATGGAGGCAATATGGTGGTCAAAAGTCAGTTTGCTATCAACCTGGGTGCCCAAGTCCCTCACAACTGACTGCATGCTTAGGGCCTTATTATTAATGTGAAACTTTGTGAGGATTTCACTCTTCCAAAAGGGGTTTATGATGCATTTTTTGGCATTCAGTTTGAGGCCATGTTTTTGACACCAGTCATTTGTTTGGATGAGACCCTCTTGGAGGATGTCCATATCACTAGGGGAATTGATGACAACACCCAGCTTGCAGTCATCTGCAAACCTGGTCAGCCATAGCCCACTGGTTTTGGCCTGCACCTCATAAAAGTATATCCCAAACAACAGAGCCCTCAAGACCAATCCCAGGGGTACACTGCTCGTTACGAGTCTACTGCTTGAGGCGGCTTCCCCTATTTTGACTAGGTGGGTTCTATCAGTGAGCCAGTTTGCTACCCATCTAGTAACATATGGATTGATGCCTAGTTGAGAGAGTTTATCTATTGGCCAGGTCAAGGTAGGTGGTGTGCACCATCTTCCCCTTGCCCATGACTTTGGTGACTGTCTCAAAGAAGTCAACCAAATTTATTAGGCATGACCTCCCCTTGATGAAACCAAACTGTCTGGGATCGAGTGTTTGGAGGTTGCCAATGTCCTTGTTAATGAGGTCCATGATAATCCACTCCATGGTCTTGCATATCAGGCTAGTTAGGCTAATTGGTCTATAATTTCCTGGATTGGTGGATGCTCAATGTGCAAAGGGATGACAGTTGCTGTCCTCCACTTGGCTGGGACGAAGCCGGTACTCAGGATTTGGTTGAATAGGGTGCTTAATGGTGCTATAAGTTCCTGCTTGAGTTCAGGTAGGATGCAGCCTGGATGTTATCAGGTTCCATGGAGGCCGTATTTTCTGCCTTTGAAAGGGCAGTGATGACTTGCTCCCTAGAGATAAGGGGAGGGGGGCAGGTGCTGGAGTTGTCCTGATTTACTGATAGGGAGGACAGAGGTGTGAAGTTTTCACTGAGCCTGTCTGTCAGGTTGGCTATATCTACGGCGTTTGTGTATGAGGTGTCCTTGACCACCAGTTCTGAGCAGATCTGTATGCTTCCTTTGAGATTGCAGATATATGTGATATGTGAAGAAGGCCTTATGATTGTCTTTAGTAGATGTGGCCAGTTTGGACTCGAAGTTTGCTTTGAAGGATTTCACTAGTGTTCTTATTTGCTTTTTCAGGCTAAGGAGAGATTGCTTCCAATTAGGCACCCACTCCTTCTTGGTCCTGGACAGCAATTGTTTCCTTTTATTATAGTTTATTTATTGCAGATGTCCACCAGACAGGTTTACTCTTCCTTGAGGAGGAGGATTTCATTCTGTTTGGTATTCCTGATTCCATGCAGCTATTTAAATGCTTGTATAGTACTTTGGTGTAGGTCTGGACATATGTGCCAGTTCCTGTGGAGGGATGGGGTGAAGTTGTTTATACCCTCCCTCAGGAGGTTGTAATCAGCTTTGGAGAAGTTTTTTTTTGTTTGACTCTAGCTGGGGGGGGGGGGGGGGTTTGGAGGAAATGGTGGCTTCGAAAGTGGTGGTCGGCTCTTACCAGGGATAATGACACTGTAGGGATGCTGCAGTGGTTATTCATGTCGGTTAATACCAAGTCCAAGATATTTTCACAACTTATTTTAAGAGGCAATTTACAGTGGCACATACTTGATCCTTGACCAAAAACAGAAATGAGCTTCCTCAGAAATGTTTTAGGGTCTACTGATGAAGACTCAGTCATTTAGTATCAAAACAATATGTGTTTTAAGTGGTAAAAAAGCTAAATGCATCAGTAGTAATACAAAGTAAACATTAACTAAACTGCAGAAATTTACACTTTCCAACAGATGTTAAAACAAGACTACCAGTGAACACAGGCTGTTAAAACTAACATGGACTGTCTCATCTCTGCATGGCAGTAAAAGCTAAATAAATGAACATTTGAAACTGAGAAGGACCAACAGTAAGATGATTTTATATTATGTAAAGCTTGCAGATACAGAAAAATACTGTGCGCTTATTTATAGGTATAAAAAAACTTGAGAAAAGTAAAAGAGTAACCAATCATGGAGTACGGTCTTGGGGAAATTGGGGGACAGACTAACAACAGATTAACATTTTGGGAAGGTTGATGTGTTAAAGTCACCTTACCTATTAAGAGAAACAAAAGGGTAGCATACCACCTAGAGAAGAAGACCATGAAGAAAGCCCACAATGTTGCAGCATACCACACCATAAGAGCAAGGAGGAGTGCACAGGGCTTATGTATTTAGCACAAAAGAAGTTATTGAATTGCAGTTCCCTAGAATCTACTTAGAGTGCCCAACTTAGTTTCTGCTTATATACGGAGCCTTTTCTTGTAGCAACTTTCATTTCTGCATGGTAGAGTTTGTCTACAATTTATCAGTAGTCCTTAGGCTGAGGTGGAGGGAGATTTCCTATGATGAAAAGTAATTGTTTTTCTTATGGCCGTAACTGTAATCAGAATTATGACAGCACCTGACCTAGTTAAGGGGCGCAACTCAGAAAGCTTAAATGCAGCTAGACTGTATGAAACCTCAACTATCTTTCCCAACATTTGTTGACATTTGACGTCTATGATGTCTCACATTATTTTAGGCAGGATCAAGCCCAGAATATTTGAGACCATGTACCAGGTCTTTGTACCCACACTTTCAGTATAGCTGTGGTTTGGTGTGGAGCATTTTGGATAACTTTTCCAGTGTCAGTAATAATCCATAAATGTATTTCCAGTTAAAAAGCTAAAACCTGAGGACAAGCTTATATGGAAAGGATTCTAAGTATTAGTTCCTGGACATAGTTAGGGAAGGTCCCTACTAGCTTCCTTTCTCTATACATAACAAAATAACAGCACTGCATTACATAATGAATCATATAAAAATGTAGAATAGCCTAGACAAGAAGCTCTCATGCTTGATATCCCCAGTAAAAAGTTTGTAAACATACTGAAGGAGAATTGGAAGGTTATCCAGATTCTCCTGTAGGTTCTTAATCTTGAGCATTTGATAATAGAAAATGTGTCTTTAATGAAAAAGATAATTATTATCAATGCTACAGAGATTCTACTTGCCACTGAGTAATAGGCTGTCAGCTTTTCTGAGCAAATAACCTAACCTTTTAGCTCTTTAAGCCACTAGCTATTGATAAGAAAAGAGCCCAAGACAGCAAGGAAGTCTGATACTCCATCCACGGGGAACAAGGTAAATGCCCACTTTGCATACAGAACGTATATCTCTTCAATATGAAATAGATGGAACTGGTGTACTAAGATAGTTTCTATGATTATTTTGAAAGTCAACTACCACTGAACACAAAAAGGCTCTTTGAGGCTGCACTGCCTTTGTTTTACTGTGAGACAAGTGTAGATCTTGAATGAGTGTTTGGGCCTGCAGCTTTATGTCTGTCTAGAACAGTAATGTAGAGTTGGGCCTGCTCTTGGCTTCAAAGGAAACCATGTAAAAATCAAGCTTTCTCTAGCTCACTAGTGAAGTTGTTTGTGAGAGCTACTCTTTCAGAATCCTTGAAATATGAAAACACTTTAGGATATAGTATCATTTTAATTATGGCAATACACAGTTCCATCAGTTGAGTCCAGTCTTGCCAGGAGAGAAGACATACTTCTCAACTGTACACATTTTCGCAGAATGCCCATTTTTTTTGGCTCATATTTTTGGTCTGTTCCTCATAAAATTTGTGGTTTTCTGGCAAATCTGTTTGAAAATAAAAAATAAATCCACCAACACTGTATAGCCGACGGTTTAATGCTCCAAATTACACAAACAATCTCAGTTGCACCGAACAACTAAGCGCTTTCGCCGTGGTTAACAAACCTTTGGCATCATCAGAGTTGTTCGGATAATTCGCTCCCATTGCTTATATTCAAACTTGATTAAAATTAATTGATACCAATTAATCAATTGAAACATTTAAAACATTCTTTAAAAAATCTCCTGAATCAATCAACAGTCTTGCCTCTATATTATTCCCCAGTACCTATATCTAACAATAAACCCACTAGACAAATTAACGTAAAAAACCTAATAACTGTTTTAAACACTGAATAGAAAGTTTTGAAATATAACAAGTTACATCTTTTTATATAGGTAAGACCTCACGTAGACTTAAAGACAGGATGAGCGAACACATTAGAGCCATAAAAAATAAGGATATCAATAATGCTTTGTTTTTACATTCAGGGAAGTGCTTGAATTTTAAAAAAATTATTTTTTTCATGATTGATAAGGTATATGATAATGGATGGGGGGGGTGATTTGGAATCCATTTTGGAAGCAAGAGAATCTATGTGGCAAATATGTACCAATGCCAGTAGTCCTCCGGGACTAAACGAGTACATTTCTATTAAGCCCTTTTTAAAAATGAAACACAACAAAATTGTGTAGTTTCAGCCAGTTAAGCATATATTTAATTATTATCAACACCCTTCTCTTGAAAATTTGTATTGTATAAGATGTTGTTACGATTCTATATTAACAGCATCTAGATATAATATATATTGTTAATTTGTTGTAACTTGTTATATTTCAAAACTTTCTATTCAGTGTTTAAAACAGTTATTAGGTTTTTTACGTTAATTTGTCTAGTGGGTTTATTGTTAGATATAGGTACTGTGGAATAATACAGAGGCAAGACTGTTGATTGATTCAGGAGATGTTTTAAAGAATGTTTTAAATGTTTCAATTGATTAATTGGTATCAATTAATTTTAATCAAGTTTGAATATAAGCAATGGGAGCGAATTATCCGAACTCTGATGATGCCAAAGGTTTGTTAACCACGGCGAAAGCGCTTAGTTGTTTGGTGCAACTGAGATTGTTTGTGTATTTTGGAGCATTAAACCGTCATCGGCTATACAGTGTTGGTGGATTTATTTTTTATTTTCAAACAGTTCTGATTTAGGGTAATTTCTGGCAAATCACTGGGATGATTTGAGGACCGAAGACACTAAATCATGACATACATTTGAGTTTCAGACTTCAAATCCTTCAGAAAATGTATGTTAAAATGAATCCTGTTACTCTAGCAACTCTCTAAATTTATAAGGGCAATATTTAAAATATGTCCTTATTTTTGGGCCTTTGTCCCCCTATTTTGTTAGGCTTTGTCCAGATTTATTGCACTAAGGGGTTGAGAGGTATTTGAGAAGATGTTTATGAAGTGTACCATTAAAGACTGTTTTGTAACAATCTGTGGTGTCAGGATGGGGAAGGAGACAAATGAAGCTACATTTTGCCTAAATAAAGAAGGAGAACTAAAATGATATGTGAGTACAACAGATTTTAACCATTAATCTCTTAACCTACCTGAGACAGTTTTCCATAATATAAGGGTATGCCATATTTAAGTAAAAGAACTAAGATGTACACAAATAAAAAAAAAATCCCCCATAGCAGTTTTCTTTGTCCTCTTGATGAGAATTAGCTAATGGTCTTCTGAGTAAGACTGCAAAATGGTCTACTGCTAAAATAAATAAAATAGGAGCAAATGTGCATCCCTGCTGAAACCCGCTACTCTTCCAAAAAGGTCCAGAATGAAAAAAGCCTACCCTTACAACTGTATATGTACTATTATAGACACTTGCCTTGATAAATCAGTCAGGAAGATTACATTTTGTAGGGACGTGATGTGAGTGGCCGCATTCAACTTTGTCGAAGGCTTTTTTGACATTTACTGTGAGTACAACTCAGCTTGCAGCATATTTGTTCTGCAATTCCATAAAGTATGTATCTTTCAGGGCATGGTCCCAGCTGTTCCTGTCTTGAGAAAACTCAACTTTGTCCTTTTGGATTAGCAAGGGAATACAAGAGAAATGTAACTGTATGGGGCTGTGTGGAGAGGTCTTTCCTCAGCTTCAAGATCAGGGCAAGAAGAGCCTCCCTTCATGTGGGGTAGACATTCTCCTTGATCATGGGTTCTGCTACATGGTTTCCACAGAAGGCCCACTGCTAGTGGGAAGGAGTTTTTTTATATAAATCAGCTGGCAGGCAGACCATCAGTGCCTAAAGATTTAAGGGACAAATCATTAAATCCTAGTGACACCTTCAGGCATTTCTCTAGGATCATCCTACTGATGACTCCAGGTGTCTGATATTCTCTGTTTTTTTTACATTAATAATTGCAAAACTATGCTACAGGCAAGTTATTTTAAAGTTTCATCTTAAAAGCTTACATGATGTCCAACACAACCACATCAGAACTTTACCTCTGTCTAGAGCGGCTAAAGAGATATTAAAAGTTGTTCATGTTACATTTATTTATACTGTCAGAATTTTCATAGTTTTACCCAAGCAACACAGACATAACTGCTAGCTTCATATCAAAGCTCACAGTTAGATGAAAAAAAATGCTTTGGCAGTATGTGTGGAGCTTGAGTGGTTGATGTGGTATTGTATCATGTTTAGAAAATGTTACAAAATTAATATTTATTGGGTTTACTATGACTTAAAAAAATCCACATTAAGACCTAGTAGCTAGTAAATGCTATCACTATACAGATTAGTTTTTGCTGAAAAGTCTGCCATTGGCACTTACCTATTATACCATGACCGCCCCAAAAACGTGCACGCTGATTGGCCAGCGTGCCCATTGTAAATCGAGTTATACTAATGGAAAAAGGTCCGGTTGCCCGGACTTTTTTCCCTTAGTATAACTCGTTTTTTTAAAACACTGTCTTGCTATGTTAAATGGGTTTAACATAGAGAGACAGCTTTAAAATAAGCAACGGAGATCTCTGTTGCTTATTTTAAAGCTGTCTCATGTTAAACCCATTTAACATAGCGAGACAGTGTTTTAAAAAAAAGCAACGGAGAAAGCAAGATCTCCGTTGCTTTTTTAGTGTCTCGCTATGTTAAATGAGTTTAACATAGCGAGACAGTTTTAAAATAGCGAACGGAGATGTCCTTTGTTTTTTGTAATTGTCTATAGAGACAAAAAAAAAAGCAATGGAGATGCTACAGCTTTTGCTCATCCTTTCTGATGTACTGCGCAGGCGCGCAGTACATCAGAGCTGCCGCGGATGCCAGACATCTGCGGAAGGGCAGCAAACAGGCATTATACTATGCCATTATTTAAGAAAAGTAATAGTTTCTTTTCTTAAATAATGTCATGGTATTGTATCATGTTTTGCTGAGGGCTTCGCCCTCGGGACCAAACCACGCCAACCGTGGGTAAATTTAGCATTACCCACACCCAGGCGTGGGTTATTGCTATAGTAACACATGGTTCCAAATATATGAGCACTTGTTGAACTGTGAGGTTATAACTTGATTTTCTTAAAATGCCCAGGATGTAGCCATTGGAATTTAGGATACAAACCTGAAAAGCTGAATAAAAGCGAATTAATTAATTTTACTATTTTGAGAAACTAGTTCTCAATTTGCTAATGTTATAGACAAGATAGATTCTGCTTGATGTGCTAAGAAATGGCAGAAAAAAGTGACAAACCTATGCAGGTTGCTATCAAAAGTGCAAAACCTGCTTGTGCATGCCCCCACACTTTGAATAGCAAATTGTGATTCAAATAAGAAAACAGTAAATCACAAAACTTGCTGTTGCTGCTTTCAAGTATCCTTGCAGAGAGCATTGTTACCTGTACCTCCCAGGGTGGGGGCCTATGCCCCAGCACACCTGCTACTAATTTATGTTGTTGTGTCTTTCGGCTTTTCCCAGTTAGGGGTCGCCACAACGGAGCTCTGGTCCGCTAATGATTGGTAGCTGATTTTTACATGCCGAGTTACCAGCCCTGATGCACAACCTTCAACGAAGGTACACCCATTCACGCATGTCCCCCACGCAGAAGACGCTTTAGCTGAGAATCGAACCAGATAGCGTCTTACTGTGAGGCGACAATGCTACTAATTTATAATAATATTATATAATAATTCCAAGATCATTCTACCTCAGTGAAAGAGGAATGCACCATGATACCACAGTCTCAGATTTAATGTGCATACAAATAATTGCACTTTTAGTTCCACAGTATTGAAGATAATAGTCAAGTTCCTTCCACTTTAAATGGGCACCCAACTTACTGACACTAGCAGTGCAAATAGGAGGCAAACTTCTTGGAACTCCACTAGTACTTTTGTAAACAGTTTGGAAGCCAGTTCAGAGAATCTCCAAATTCAAGGTGAAAGCACTTGTCATTTCCCCTCTATAAATAGAAGCATTCCAAATTGTTTAGCTTTTGCTTTACATATCTATGTGAGATTCTTAAAAACCATTAGGGATACCCTGTAATTTCAAATATGCAACCCATTCAGATCCAGTTCAGTTTTAATATTGATATGGTTTTGGATGGAATTTTAAAATATTTTCAGTAAAGGAGATCTTTTCTACTGTGCCTACAAACATGACAAGCCACGGTCTGCTTTACTTGGTCCTGCAGATCCTGAAATTTGTGGTTCCTTGACTTTTATAGTCCATTTTGTCCACAACGTTAATTTCAGATGAACAAAGCATTTATCATAGTCCTGTAATAGAGCAGGAGCCCACATTCCTTATTCATGCACATTTAACAAACTGATAGCCTACATCAGATCAGTAAAATGATCCAAGTAAACATAAGGAAACACCTGTTAGTCCAATGTTTTCTGTACAAGGTATTCAGCTGTAAAAGTCCTATATATCCTACTAAAGTTGCTGAATCTAAGTGATAAATAACTATAGTGTCTACAACACCAATATTCCTAGCTCCAAAATCTACAAGGCTTATATCAGAAAACACCACACTCAGGACTCTCACTAGAGCTGGAAGTTTATGCTTCTTAAGAGAACTTTAATCTCTGGGGGGGGGGGGGGTTAATATCTCCATAAGAATAATGTGTCACTTTGCATTATCCTAAATATTATTTATTTACTGACATTTGATTACTAGGAAATTCTGACTGGGTAGGTGTCCATTTCCAGCGAAGGCCCAGGGTGAAAAGCTCCAAAATGTTACAAAAACATTTTAAGAACAATAATTTTACAATTTTCAAAAATAATACAATAAAACAGTAAAAAAATCTACATTTTAAATAGTTTATACCAAATTAGACATTATTTGAAAACACTGGTTAAAAATAAATACAACTTGTATGACAATGGTTTAATGTTTACAGAAATTTTAACCAATTTAGAGTAATAAAGGTACGTTAGTATAATACAAACAGGATTTGCAGTATGAGGTGGGAGAAAAAAAACAGAGCTATAGTGTATTTATTTAAGAGAGCCAGCAGAGAGAAATTGATTGAAGTAAGGAAATGAGTGAAGAAGGGGGAGTAAGGATGTATAAGGTATGCATAGGTACTTGTTCATATTTAGCAATTTAGTTTATCCTGGAATTGAGCAAGAACAGAGTCATATGTTGGCTAGGAAGTCTTTCATAAAGGTTTTAAAGGACTGGAGGGAAAATATTGAGTTCCAAACTTTAGCAACATGGTCACCATAGCCAGCAGATTTGATAAGTTTGTGGACAGACAGAGAGGAGTTTTTACCCAGTAGATCATAATGACTGAGTGTGGACATAATTGCACAGAATGATATTTAGTGCTGGACAAATACATGGATTCTGGATAATTTTATAGGCGGTAAGAAGCTGTGTATATGTTAGTTGATGGGGTGGTTCTAACCAATTATGGCTTTTTAGTCCAATACAGTGCTGGATTCTGAAAGGGGTATTTGCTACAAATTTAGCTGCTTTATTATAGCATTATTTAAGTTTTGCTTTTTGCGATGGCTGGAAGTTAGTAAGGATGGGAAAGCCTTAAAGCAGTGAGGGAAGGAGGTAAGTAGTAGCAAGTGTAGCTTTGGTTGTGTTGGTGAGAAAGTTTTTAACTCTGTAAAGCACCACTAGTTGTTATGGGCTTTTCATGGAATTTTGTAACTGCAAGTCAAATGTAAGATTATCATCCAGTCCCATCCTTAATAATTTGCTATGAGAAGTGATTCAATTGTTGTATTATTAAAAGAGAAGAGTTTAATTTTTTTTTCATGAGACAGGGATTTGAGGAAAACAAAGAAGTATTTTTTTTTCTTTTTTTTGAGCATGAGTTGTGAGTTACACAGCCATGATTCCATTCCATGATTAAAGCTTCGTATCTTTTGTCTGATGCCCTTAGACTGTGGAGCCATTTCTGTACTGTATTAGGGAGGCGTGTTGTGTAGATGTGTGGAGAGTGTTGGTTAAAAATGTTAAAGAGAAGGAGACCAAGGAAAGAGCCTCGTTGTATACAAGTGCTAACTGGGAGTTATGGAGAGTGGGTGGAGTACCATTTTACTGCCTAATAACAATTGGACAAGTACCTTTTAAACCATAGAAGGGATGGCCGGGATAGACCTAGTCAGAATATTTGAAGTAGACGTTTGCTGTGATAAACTGTGTTGAAAGTTTTAGACAAGTCTAGAAATAACAAGGAAACTAGTTTGCCATTATCACTTGCTTTATTGACAGTCCCTGGGATTCATGAAGCTTGAGCCAGATGCAGGCGTAGCGTTGGTATTCTAACACCAAATATGGCCGCCGAACGATTCAGGTACGAGCTGTTTCCACGTGCACTACCAGCGTATGCTACGCCCGCACAACTCCTGAGCCTTGTATGCTAATTACCCCATGTGCAGCAGTGTAGCATGCAAATACAGGTATGTAGCGATTCAGGAAGTGGTGCAGGCATGAAATGTAAACTGTAGAAAATGGTTTACATTTTTGCAAACATAAAATAGGAGCCATGACAGCCGACCAAACACATGTATTATAATGTTAATATATGCCAATGGCTAAATATATAGCCATTGGCATTAAAAAACATGTACAAAATATAAAATTAACATTTAATATATATAGTCGCACTACTGCAACGTGAAAGTGCAGGGCAGCGGTGCGCAAAGGGGATCGCAAGGAATATATAAAAATATAGAATAAAACCGCAATGAAACACATAACATGATTCCCCCATAATAGTCAATAGCAGGCATGTTACGCCATACTCATGGCGCAAGGGTTGCTAACTGGCAGTGACAGTGTTATGCGCAGTAGCTAGGAATTAGTAGGCAATGCCATGCAAATGAGAGGAGTAATAGTGAATCACAGATTTCCCGCTGGTGTAAGGATGAACATCACAGCGTAGAGTTATAACACCGAGGTGAGCCCTTGAGATAAAGATGACATCAAGAGAGGGGTGTGTCGCCATTGCTATAAGCACATTGGAGCATTGCTAAACTGGTCTGCCCCTAGCTAGGCAAAGCTGCAGGATAGGGGTGTGTCGAACTGACCATAGCTATGCTTAGCTGAGAGTACACAAGGTAACCGAGTATGCATTTGAATGGAGATGAAGATGTGCGTAAACCTGGTAAATGGGTATGCCCATCGCGCACTGCAGCTGAAACAGGAAGGAAATGGGAAAGAAATAAGGAAATGCTGCAGCAGTGAAACTGGAGTACAAATGACTAATTAACACCTAGGAGCCTACAGTGGGCCATTGACAACAGCTAACAAGGCTGCAAGCAGCTACCTGCAGAACAGGGAAGGGGAGGGGCTGTACTGCAAAGAAAACAGCAAAATGTCAAAGCAGAACAAAGGCAATATGCAGTATATCAGCTACAAGGCACAATTCTCCATGACTGGGTTGGGAAAGTACAAAACAAGAAAGACAGCAGCTGGATGCATGCCTGATAATGGGAGGGGATCCAGGTCTAAAAGTGAATTAAAGGGTTCATAGGTTCATAGGTAGGTACTAGGCTATCTACCCTAGGGCATTTATAAGCCTAGCCAGAATGTGTTGGCTTTCGCCTCCCTTTTAGACTAGATTCCTGAGCCTCTGTCCAGCAGGGCCATAGAAGTGATCCCAGGAGTAAATTTGCGATTTCCCATCCACTCATCAAGATTTCTCTTGAAGAGGGTCAGCGAGGGGCTCTGCCTAACATGGACTGGGATTCTATTCCAGAGCAAGGGAAGCCTTTGGGATATGAATCTATCCCTCCAGCATGTCCTATTTATTGTTGTGCTAAGGTTTAAATCCCTGGAGCGTGTAGCTCTAATGGATTTGGTTTTCTTGAGGTGGAGCATGTCCAACAATTCCAGGTTAGACATGGCCTTGTATGTCAGGCATAGATTGCCTCTGAGTAGGCGGTAAGCAACTGAGTAGAGCTGGAGTTTCTTTAGTCGAGCATCTGTTTGAGGCCCACGATCCTCTTGGTGAGGTATTTTTGAGGTCTCTCCAGCTGTTGCAGGTGTCGGGTAAGATACATCCCAAATGGGGCATTGTACTCAATTTTGGGCCTGATGAGCGATGAGTAGAGGGGCACAATGGCCTCTCTTGATCTAGATGTGAACCCTCTTGTGATTAGGTGAGCTATATAGAAGTTTTTTTTAACCACTTTGGTAATGTGATTGTCAAAGGAGAGGTTACTATCTACTTGGGTCCCCAGATCCCTAATTACGTCTTCCGCACTTAGTGGATTACCTCCTATGTAGTAGTTTGTGGGCACTTTGTTTTTCCCAAAGGGGATGACTAAGCATTTTTTGGCATTTAGCTTGAGGCCATGGTTCTGACACCAGGTATCTGTCTCCGTAAGGCCCTTCTGGAGGATGCTTGTGTCAGCCGGCAAGTCGATTATGGCTCCCAGTTTGCAATCATCTGCAAACTTGGTAAGCCACAGTCCTCCCGTGTTTGCCTGTACCTTAGAGAAGTATATACCGAACAAGAGAAGTCCCAGGACTGAGCCCCGTGGGACACCACTTGTAACCGGTTTAGAGTCGGACATGGCACCCGTGACTCTGACCATGTGAGTTCTATCCCTGAGCCAGTTTGCAACCCATCTTGTGACATATTGGTTTATATTTAAGCTGGTAAGCTTATTTATGATGCCAGAGTGGGGTATTGTGTCGAAGGCCTTTGCATGGTCCAGGTAGGCTGTGTGGACTACCTTTCGCTCATCTACGGCTTTGGTTACTATTTCGAAGAAGTCAACTAGGTTTAAGAGGCAAGATCTGCCTTTAACAAAGCCAAATTGGGTAGGGTCCAGTGGTTGGAGGTTCCCAATGTCTTTGTTTATGAGATCCATGATGATGCGCTCCATAGCCTTGCAGACCAGGCTAGTCAGGCTTATACGGCGATAGTTCCCAGGATCCATTGTGGCGCCACCTTTGTGGAGTGGGATCACTGTTGCTGTATGCCATTCTTTGGGTACATAACCTGTGGTAAGGCTGAGTTGGAACAGTGAGTTTATGTGAGGGTTTAGTTCATTTTGGAGCTCATGTAAGACGCAGCCCGGGATACCATCTGGTCCCATTGATGCTGTGTTTTTTACTTTGGAGAGGGCTGCTTTCACCTGTGTGTCTGTGGTGTCTGGGGGACTGCATTCTTCTGGGATAGACACTGACCCTTTTGGGGGGATGGGGTGGTAAAGTTTGCACTGAACCTGTCCGCCAGGATGTTGGCAATGTCAGTGGGTTCAGTATATTTTGTGCCATTTTGCACCAGCTCAGAGCAGATCAGAGAGTTGCCACACAGATTCTTGATGTAGCTAAAGAACACCTTGTGATTATCTTTAGAGTCTTTGGCGATTTTTCTTTCAAAGCTAGCCTTTGATGATTTTATGAGGGATCGAAGTTTCTTGCTAGTACTGATCAGGGATGCCTTCCCTTTTTGGGATTTTGCCTTATCATGTAATAGTTTCCTCCTTCTGTTGTATAGCTTATTTATGGCCGGGGTCCACCAGACTGGTCTCCTGTTTTTGGAGGAGTGAGTCTTGGTTTTACTTGGGATGGCATGATCCATGCATTCCTGTAGGTGCTCATAGAGTGCATTTGTAAAGGATTCTGCGGTTTGGGTAGCATTTTCCATTAGCCCAGGGGGTTTTGAAACTTTCCACCTCGGTCTTGAGAAGTGTGAAGTTTGCTTTTGAGAAATCTTTCACAGTTGTTTCCTTGGCTGGGGGTGGGGTCGGGATGTGGATGCCCATTGTGATTAGTTTATGGTCTGATCTTACCAACGAGGGGTTTACCTCTGGTGTGGAACATTGAGCCCCCATGTTGGTGATGACCAAGTCCAATATGTTATCCCCTCTTGTGGGAGTGGTGACCAGTTGTTCCATGGCATTTGAGTTTATAAACTCCAGGAACCGCTGGGAGAAAGAGTTGGGACTTGAGTAGTTTTCCCAGTCAATGTTTGGGTAGTTGAAATCCCCCAATATCATGGCGTTTGGTGAGACCTTCATATTCTCCAATGTTCTCAGGAATGCCAAGTGTGGGTCCTGAGACAAGGTCAGTGATCTGTAGCAGGCTACAAACTGAAAAGCAGTTTTACCTACTGTTAGTTGCACATGGATGGTTTCCGCTGCCTCGTGCAGTGCCACTAACCTGGAGGTGTGCGTATCCTTGTTGAAAATGGATACTCCCCCGCCTTTAGTATTTCGGTCTGAGTTCTGGGGCTGAAAAGAATGGTATGAGTTGAATCCTGGTAGTGCTGGGGTACTACAAATACGAAATGCCGTAGCAAAAATCCAATGAGACACAAACATTGAGGAAAAAATACACCTTTATAAACAGCAAAGCTTTCGGGTTACACACCCTTTCTCAATACTAATACAGGTTTCATTAAAACATTCCATTTAAATAGGAGTCAATGTTAATCACATGACATGCAGCCCAAAAAAGTCATGTGATAATTACAAAACTTTAAAATTTCATACAACTAATAAAACATAATATTTTACATATATATAATAAATTCTACAATAAACTCATCATACAAACTCACATATAACATTTAACATAACTTAATATGTTGTATTTTAACTAAAATAGGTTTTAATGTGACAGCAGAATTCAAGCCAGGTAAGCAATCAGCTGATAGCCTTAATATCCACTCATACTCCTTAACTTCTAAAATATTATTAATGTCACCCCCCTACCTGATATATGTACCATATCAATAACCCTGAACTTAAATTTATGTTCGTTGTTATGAGTACTTATGTGTTTATATAAAGCATTCCTTTCATTGGCCCTTCTTATCTCAGATTTATGCTCAATAATGCATTCTTTTAGCTTCCTAGTTGTTTTTCCTACATAAAATTATGAGCATACAGTACAGGTCGCTAAATAAACAACATTGTTACTAATACAAGTTGCTACCACATTAAACCTATAAGTCTTATGCGTCATGGGGTGAACAAATGTATTACCAACACTACTGCCTATGATATCACTGCAACAACTTAAGTTCATACAGCTAAACGTATCATATTTAAAAGAGCCTTGTTGAACATTTTTCTCATCTTTAAAATCTTTATAACATAATCTGCTCTTTAATGTTTTCATATTCCTGTAAGAAAAATACGGTCTACTATTTAGAACAGCCCTAATGTCCGCAGATGCCATTAAGACTACCCAGTATTTTTGAATAATACGTTTAACTAAATATGTCATGGTGTTGTAAGTTGTCACATATCTGATTCTATCTTCCTTCAATGCACTGTTATTAGAGTCAGATACCGATTCATCTAATGACAAAAAGATCGGTTTCAGTTTTGTCTGTCTATCAGCTATAATAATAGCTTTATTAGGCAGTATTGATTCAAGATCATAACCGCTACTTACAAACTCATCTAACGTTTCATTTAACTGAGAAAGGAAACATGAATCATCAGTATTTAATCTGCTGATTCTACTAAACTGCACCTTCACAACACCTTTAAATACATGTGGGGCGTGCATGCTGGTGTTGTGTATATACCTGCCTGCATGGACCTCTTTTTAATGCACTGTGGTGTTAATCAAACCTTCCTTCAACACAACCTTAAGATCTAAAAAGGTTATGGAATTATCTGAATATTCCATTTTGAATTTTAAAAAATCAGTAGCACTATTCAAAAATTGTATATATTCAATTAGTTCTACAGGAGAGCCTTTCCAAATTAAAAAGCAATCAACCACAAATCGTTGCTAAAAGCAAACATTCTTATTCAAAAAATTAGTGCTATCATGAATATATGTCTTTTCCCACTGAAATAAAACTAGATTTGCATAAGTGTTAGCTACCGGTGTGCCTATTGCTGCACCAGTAAGTTGCAAGTAAAACTGTTTGTTAAACAAAAAAACATTATTAGTTAATATTATGTCCAATAAAGAGCAGATATTCTCTATATTCCTTGCTGACAACGAGGACTGCATAGTCAAAAACTCACGAATAGAAGTAATTCCGCACTCATTTGTTATAACCGTAAATAAAGATGAAATATCCAAAGTCACAAACAGGAATTCCCCTCTATGGATAATATCAGAATTTAAACTATTAAACCAATATCTTAGTTTAATAATAAAATCTGTAGTGTCTTTCAACACAGTGTTACATTGCACTAAAAAAGGGTGCAACTGTTTCTGTAGGTAAACTGAAATAGCCTCAGTGAGCCAACCATTACCAGAAACAATAGGTCGCATTGGGGGGTCCCTTAGTGATTTATGGATCTTCGGTATACCATATAATTGTGGTACGGTAGGACAGGGAACAGTAAAAAAATGAAACAAATCTAAATCAATATCACCGTTAAGTTGTAAATCATATACCATCATATTGACAGAACTAATACATTTCTTAACATCAACAGGTGAAATAGATTTAAAGGCATGGGCATCTTCTAATAAAGCAGACACAGATGAAAAATATTTAACTCTGTCCATAATTACAACAACGCCCCCTTTGTCTGCCTGCTTGATAAGTATACTGTTAACCGCCTGCAGTTCTTTGAGTGCTAGAAATTCTTCATATGTTAAATTATAGTGTTTTTTGGTTGTGTTTGAGTATGCACACCTCAATTCCCTCTCACATAAATCATGATATGCTGTGAGAACAGGAATGTTAACAGGTACAAACGTACTGCGCCTTCTACAGGCGGTTTGAATAGGAACATTATTCTTAAACATCACTTTTAAGTTTAAATTCCTAATAAACTGCTTGAGATCAGTCAATGCAGAAACTAAGTCATCACCAGATGTTGGAATAAAGCTAAGACCTTTCTGAAGCAATGTATAATGAGAAGCTTCCAAAATGAAGCTCGATAAGTTCAAAATACCTCTTGTCATCATCGGATTACTTTGACCTGCTTGGCCAGACTGCTGTTTTTGCGCTTGGTTGGATGTGCTGTTTGTCTTATAGTTGATCTCCCCTTCGAAGTAGAACGCTCTTTTACCCTCTCTGGTTGTTCCAGTTGAAAGCGCTTCTGAAAAAGGTTTATTGTAGATTGATGCATTTTTTAGCATCATTGTTCTTTTTGCTATCATTACCATTCTCCATTTCTTCTCCAGTCAAGCGCAAGCCGGCACTTGCACCAGCTGATTGTGATGTAACCAAAGTAGGTGCGGTCATGACCACACCATTAGATTGATTAAGTAGTGCCGGTTCTCGAAAGGGAGAATTTGTTGCTACTAATTCAGGAAAATCATCAAGAGTGGCCATACAGGTTTTTTGAACCACAGTCTTTTTATTATTATTTAGAAAGGGCACATCATTCTTCGGCCAAGAGAAAATATGGCCTTTTTGAAAATCTGCCATGTCCTGTAATAATTTACGTTTCTTAGTTGCCTCTAGTCGATCATCAAGTGCCTGCAGTCTATCAAGCATTTGCTGATAAGAATTAAGCATAGTGTTGAAACAAGGCATAGCCATAATTTCAGTCTCCATATTCATTATCTCTTCCTTCAGTTCTTTCTCATTATTTGAAAAAAAGTCATTCATAAGGACCATATAATCAAGACTTAATTTAATGTTTTAATTGCTGCCACCACTTTAACAAATCTGGATAGGCATTGCCATACGAGGGCATCTTTCGAACTCTCAAGCCCCATGGCACTATACCTCTATCCAGATAAGCCATAAGACTAAAGCGTTGCCACTGCAGGTGCTTGAATGCACCCACCTTCCTCTCTAGCAGTTGTAACTTCTTACTAAAGTCTGCCGAGTTTTCTGTGGTCATAGAACAGGCAGCATCACAGTCCATAGATGGTGTAGACACAAAATGCAATAAAGGATTAACCTCATTAGCCAACAAAAACTTAAGAGGATTTGTAGTTTCCATGAAACGGCTGCGATGACTCTCAAAATGTTCCCAACGAAACAGCAAACAGAAGTACTACAAATACGAAATGCCGTAGCAAAAATCCAATGAGACACAAATGTTCAACAGAGTAATCAAGGCAGGCAAGTAGATCTCCACAGTAAAGGCCCCACACTTGCAGTTCTCATTGCAAACCCCATAATTAAGACACGCAGCAGCTGGAATAGTTCATACACACCCACTTACATCAGCAGCATCCATAGCACAAGACTATAAAGTGTGAAAGAACCTCACACACATTTGTGTATTCCCATACACTCTGCACCAGTGGTGTATACAGACAGGGAACTTATTATGTACTTGTTAGGGGCTGCCATAGCTTTGATCCACCAGCATGTGTTGGAGACTGAAGGTGGTGTGGAGGATGATGCACACGACCACCGCAGGCACCAGAGGAGGAGGAGGAGAGTGTTCATACCCAGGATAACCTGCCAGGGGCTACATGATCTGGAGATAGTAGAACATTACAGGGTAGACAGGGACACCCTACAGCAACTTGTGGAGCTGTGCCGGCCATGCCTCAGAGCCAGAACAAACAGAGGGGAACCTATCCCAGTGGATATGAAGGTATGTGTAAGCCTAAGAATACTAGCTACAGGTACCTTTCAAAGACCAACTAGGGAAATCATGGGTATCTCACAGGCATCAGCATTCAGGGTACTACACCAGTTCCTGGATGCCATGTTACCACATGCCAGTGAGTACATATACTTCCCCCAAATGCAGGAGGAGTTGGCCAGCAATATGCGTCTCTTCCACCATGTGGCAGAATACCCGGAGGTACTGGGTGCAACAGACTGCATGCACATACACATCAGGGTCACCTGGTGAGCAGGGAAGGCACTACATAAACCGCAAGGGATACCCCTCCATCAACTGCCAGGTCATGTGCAATGCCCAGGGCATTATCATGGATGTGTGTGCTGGCAGTCCTGGAAGCTATCACGACTCCCACATCTGGCATGCCTCACAGCTGTATTAGTTATTTGCCAGGGGGGACATCCTAAATGGCCACCTGGTGGGGGATGCTGGCTATGCACTGGAACCGTGGATGATGACTCCCATCAGAAATGCACACGCACCCATGCAGGAACGCCATAATAAGGCACACGCACAAACCAGAATCATCAAAGAGCATGTGTTTGGGATGCTGAAATCATGGTTCCATTGCTTGGACATATCTGGTGGAGCCTTGCAGTACTCTCCAGGCACATGTGCCCACATCTTCATAGTGTTTGCCATGCTACACAATATGGTCCTGCGGAAACAGCTGCAGCAGGGACAGAATGGTGAAGGCCCTCACAGCCCACCACCATTGCCAAGGGCCCCACAGGCACAAAGGTACTCAGACCTTGAACACCTTGAGCCAGCCCCAGTAGGTAGATGGAGGCATGCCCAGTATGCCCATGCCTTGGCAAAGAGGGAACGTATAGCACACACACTAACAGTGTAGGCACCTAGAGACTGACACCTTTCTCCACCTGCACACACAGTAAAAATGGATTGCACACACACAAATGCGCAGGTGAAAGCTGCTCTCTCTAAAGCTAAAAACACAGCATCAATGGGACCGGATGGTGTCCCCGGCTGTGTGCTACACGAGCTAAATGAGGAATTAAACCCGCACATAAGGCAGCTGTTTAATCTCAGCCTTACCACAGGATACGTGCCCAAGGAGGCGTCACGGCAACTGTGGTCCCACTCAAAGCGGTGCCTCTACGGACCCTGGTAATTACCACCCCATAAGCTTAACAAGTCTAGTCTGCAAAGCTATGGAGAGGATCATAATGGAGCTCATAAACAAAGATATAGGGGACTTGCAGACATTGGACCCGACCCAGTTTGGCTTTGTCAAGGGAAGATCATGCCTTTTCAACTTGGTTGACTTCTTCGAAACAGTCACCAAGGCCATTCATGAGGAAAGGCAGTCCATACAGCCTACCTTGACCTTGCAAGGCTTCGACACAATACCCACTGGTATTGTAGAAAACCTACCAGCTTAAATGTAAACCCATATGTCACAAGATGGGTTGCAAACTGGCTTAAGGACAGAACCCACAGGGTTAGAGTTGCTGGCTGTGTCAGACTCCAAGCCGGTCACAAGTGGTGTCCCACAGGGTCAGTCCTTAGCCCCTATTGTTTGGCATCTACTTCTCAGAAGTACAGGCCAACATGGGAGGACTTTGGCTGACAAAGTTTGCAGGCGACTGCAAACTGGGCGCCATAGTGGAAAGTGCATCGGACACGGATATCCTTCAGAAGGGACTCACGGAAACAGATAGCTGGTGCCAGAGCCATGGCCTGAAGTTAAACGCCAAAAATGTATAGTCATACCCTTGGAAAAACAAGGTAACCCCAAGCTACCATAGGTGGCAATCCACTAAGCACAGAAGAGGTTATCAGGGACCTGGGGACCCAGGTTGACAGTGGCCTTTCTTTTGACACTCACGTTGCTAAAGTGGTTAGAAAGACCTTCTACATTGCCCACCTGATCATGAAGGGATTCACATCCAGATCTAGTGAGGTCATTGTTCCCCTGTACTCTTCACTTATCAGACCAATGATCGAGTACAATGCCCCATTCGGGATGTATCTCACCCGACATCTGCAGCAATTGGAGAGACCCCAAAAGTTCCTCACCAAAAGGATAAAGGGACTCCAAAATCTGTCATATGAGCATACCGTCTGCTCAGAGGTGACATGTGCCTGACATACAGGGCCATGTCCAACCCGGAATTAATGGACATGCTCCACCTCAAAAAATCCAAATCCACCAAAACCACTAGAGCAAGTGACTTAAACCTTAGCACGGATATAAATAGGGCGTGCTGGAGGGATAGATTTATCACTCAGAGACTCCCTATGCTGTGGAATAAAATCCCGGTCCATGTGAGGCAGAGCACCTCGCTGACTCTGTTCAAGAGAAATCTAGACCTGTGGATGGGAGATCGTAGGTTTACCCCAGGAATCATCTCTGTGTCACTGCTGGACAGAGGCACAACAAACTAATGGGCACAGTATTTTTTCATATAAGGGGTGGCGTAAGCCACAATAATTTGGGCTAGGCTTATAAATGCCTTAGGGCAGATAGCCTAGTATAAACCTATGAACCTATGAACCTATGAACAAGACTACCTGTAAATTGTCATGTATAGGCAGTCTACTGTATGCATCCAACATAGGCAGCTCTCAACTATTGCACACACAACAGCCAGTGGCGCAGGGTAAGTCAACACCTGAACAATAAACTAAGCTATCAGCATATGCAGATACTCTATGTATAGATTCATAGGTAGGTACTTGGCCAACTGCCAGAGGCCATTCATAAGGCCAGCCAAAATGTGTCAGCGTTTTCCACCCCAGTGAGTCATTAACCATCCCTCTGTGGAGCAGAGCCAATGGGGTGCATCTACTGTTCCCCATCCACCCTTCAAGGTTTCTCTTGCAGAGTGTTAGTGAGGGGAGCTGTAAAATGTAGTTAGGGATGTTGTTCCAAAGTATGGGGAGTGTCTGTGACAGGAAGCTGTCCCACCAGCATCTTCCAGTTATTAATGTAGCAAGGTCAGCTCACTACAGTGTGTGGCACACGGTGACATGGATTCCCATAGGTGGAGCATATCCATCAAGCCTGAGTTCGACATGGCTGTGTTGGTCAGCGGAGATCATCTCTGGGTAAACAAGATGCCACTGAGTAAAGCAGGGGTTTATTCAGTTTGGCTGCATAGGCCATATGTTGGAGGCCAGTATTCCCCTTGGTGAGGTACATTCGTGGACCTCCCAGCTGTTGGACGTGTCCTCTGAGATACATCCCAATTGGATTATTATACCCTATGATGGAACTGATGAGTGATGAGTAAAGGGGCACTATAACCCCAGTATGTCTAGATGGGAATCCTTTAGTAGTCAGATGGCCTGCATAGAAGGATGCCCTAACTACTGTGGAGATATGATTGTCACAGGGGAGATCACTATCTGCCTGAGTCTCCAGATACCTCATTACCTCATCTGTATTAAAGTGGCTGCCGCTCATGTGTTAATATGTGGGTGCCGATTCTACAATGGAATGACCAGGCACTTAGTGGCACTTGGCTGGAGGCCGTGTCGTTGGCACCCTGTGATGTTCTCTGTGAGGCCCTCTGAGGGATGTCCGTGTCAGCTGGACTATCAGTCATGGCTCCCAGTTTGCAGTCATTGCCAAACATGGTCTGCCGTAGTCCACCTGTGTTTGCCTGTACATCTGAGATGTATATGCCAAACAGTCATGACTGTTCAAGAGTTGGACCTGGAAACTGCTAGTCGTACCATGTGAGTTGTGTGCGTAAGCCCATTGACAACCCAACCTGTGATGTATGGGTGAATGTGCAGGCTGGTGTGTTTATCAATAATACCTGAGGGGGCATGGTGTCAAAAGCCTTGGTGAGGTCCAGGTAGTATGTGTGAACCACCTCCCTTGTCATCTAATGTCTTGGTGACTGTATGTAAGACGTCAAACAGGTTCAGTAGGCATAAACTGCAATCAACCAAGCTAACCTTTGTTGGATCACGTGTTCGAAGGTTACCAATGTCATTGTTAATGAGTGCCATGAGGATGCGAACCATACCATTGCAGACCAGGCTAGTCAGGCTTATGGGGTGGTAGTTACCATGGTCAGTTGTGATTTCTCCATGATGGAGTGGAATAACTGTTGTCACGCGCCATTGTATGGGCATGCAGCCTGTGGAGAGGCTGAGGTAGGAATGCATAATTAGGTGGGGAGCAGGTTGTCTTGTACAGTTTGCAAGTTGCAGTCTGGGTCAACATCTGCCTCCACTGACATGGTGTTCTGCTATTAGAGAGGGCCATTTCCACCTGTGTGTCTCTGATAGTTGGGATACTGTACCTTTCAGGTAGTGCTGTGGGCTCTTTAGGGGGTGAAGTATGCACCAAATGTATCTGCAAGGATGTTGGCAATATCAGTAGGGTCAGCATATTTTGCGCTATATTTCACTGGCACAGTGCAAATCTGTGTCACCACGTAGATCCTTGACATAGCCAAAGAAGGCTTTGTGGTTATCTTTCGAATCCTTGCATATTTTCTTGCTGATGTTAGCCTTGGATGATGTCATGAGGGACGTATGTATCATACTAATAGTGGTCACGGATGTCTGCCTTTCATGGGATTTGCTGTGTATCTGGAACACTGTCCTACATCTGCAGTATAGCCTGTTTATTGCAGAGGTCCACCAGACCAGTGTCCTTGTCTAGGAGGAGTGAGTCTTGGTTTACCAGGGATGGCACGATCCATACATCCATGTAGGTGCTTATAGACTGCA
Organism: Protopterus annectens; assembly: GCF_019279795.1. Classification (NCBI taxonomy): domain Eukaryota; kingdom Metazoa; phylum Chordata; order Ceratodontiformes; family Protopteridae; genus Protopterus; species Protopterus annectens. The sequence continues at coordinate 1,112,361,065 of NC_056727.1, forward strand.
TTTGTAAATCTGTCTGTATCTGGAGCAGTGTTTCCCCTTAGTGTGGGGGCTGTAAAACCCCCCACCCCTGTCACTAGTAGTGTAAATGTAGCTGTAGGAAAGGTATACACTGTGGTATCCATGGGTGGGGGAGATGCTAGGGTGTGGAAACAGTGAATAATTCATGGTCAGATCTAACCAGTGACCGGTTAACCTCCACTGTGGTACACCTGTTGCCCATGTTGGTGATGACCACATCTAGTAGCTTCCACCCCATGTTAGGGAGGTTACCATCTGATACAGGGCATATGAGGTGATACTTTCCAGGAAGTGCTGGTCCTGGAAGTGAGTACCAGAGTATGTTTCCCAGTTAATGGTATGGTAGTTGACATTGACCAATGCCAAGGTATGTATTAAGACTGTCGTGTTCTCCACAGTCTCCAGATAGGTGGAGTGGAGGTCCTGGGACATGGAGGGTGATCCATAGCAGGCCACATTCCACATTGCTGTTGTGGCTGATGTTAGCTGCACATGGATGATCACAGAGGTATCATGCTGCCCCACTAACCTGGAGGTGTAGGTATCCCTGATGAATATGGATACAGCCCCTCCATGTCTGTCAGTCCATGTTCTGTGGCTGAAATGTGTGGTATGGTTTGTAGTCTGGTAGTGCTGATGTGCTCTCAGGAGCCTAAAGACAGATTGCAGTTAATGCACAGATGTTGATGTTGCCCATCCTGAGGAGTGCTGTGAGTGCATGCATGTTGTGATCACAACTCCTGGTGTTGAGTAGCATAAACCTCATTGAATCTGCTATTGTGCTGTTTATGGAGCTGGTATTCACCTTCAGGACTCTCCTAAATAAGGCACCATGGGGACGCCAATAGCCTTGGCCAGTATTGCAAAGTGTAAGGCTGACACATAGGCCGGTATGGTATCATTGCATGCATGTTCCCCATCTGTGCTTGTTTTTCATCTCCCCTGTAGGTAACCTAGTTGTAAGCAATAAAAAGCCTTAACCTTATACAAGTCTTCTAGCTACCAAGATAGGCATTTGGAGTGACTAAGTATCAGTGTTCTGTATGTTCTTGCTGTACTCAACTGTTTCCTGACTACACTGTGAGTTCACACTGTATAGTGTGATCTGAAGGTCTGTTTATTCACATATTATGGCTGTGATGGCCTGCACATTAGAGGTGCACATAGCAACAGTGTGTTGGCCTTCCCCGCACCATTGATGAAGTAACTGAGCCTCTAACAAGCATAGCCAATGAAGCAATTCCATGCAGAGTTGCAGGAAGCTGTTAAAGACTGGGGTTGTGGTGGGTGATAGGGGCACTTAGTGATCTAAAGAAGGCATGTTAATGGGGCAGTTCAACACCATTCAATTCCCCCAACAGGTCTTGCAGCCATCAAACTAGACAGGCTCCCCCACCCCCTGGCTGTGTGGTTCTGGGACACATGATTCCAGGGGTGTATAGTCTGCTAGCCATTCACACAACAAGGTTTGCCTTGAAGTGCGTCAGTGAGGAGCTATGCCTAATATAGTTAGGAATGTAATGTATTGTCTCACAGTACATTTGTTATATGTTATGTCAAGAGTACGTGAAGCTCAGTGAGTCTGTGGGCTCCCGCCCTTTGCTTAGCCTAGCTTACACAAAGAAATCATTTAAACAGGAAATAGGTGGAAGCAACGTTAATGTCAACAGTGTAATGGTTACAGCATCCGCATAGTATCTGTGCATTCGAGGTTACAATCTTGATAAAGGCAGGGATGTTTATCATGTGCAAAAGTATACCTTAACCACAGCTTGCATATATAGGTAGTAATCGTCTGTATAATAAACATTTGAATCACCCATATAAACCCATGTGTGCAGGAGAGTACAGTCAACAGAGAATGTAATGTTATGTCAGCACATAGTGAGATGTTACGTCACTGACAGGTATATATTCGGAGTAGTTAGCGGATGTGGTCGTGTTAGTGCGCACAGGTTACACGTCGCAATGTTTGTTTAACTGTGTTTAATCACTGCTATAATGTCATGCAAACACTTTTAAACATGCTTACAACTTCTTAAATGAGCCTTACTCTGCAGTAAAATCATTAAGTAAAGCATGCATGAATGTCCACACAAACACCTTGGTACAACATGCTTAACCAACTGCTTATAATGATCACTGGGATGCCTTG
>NC_056727.1:1112447602-1112455102 GCF_019279795.1 Protopterus annectens
TCAGGGTGTTACATCTGTGTGTAGGACATTTGCCTTGGAATGTGGCTATATGGGTAAATGTGACCTAGGTATTATCCACACACGTGTAACATGGATGCATGTGCTCTGTGTTGAAGGCTCATCGTTTGGTCATAACAGCCCGGATGACAGACACTGGGCAACCTCATAATAACAGCAGGACATTGGCTCATCATTTTGGTCTAGCAGTTGCCAGCTGTACCATGACATCACTGAGCGTGGCATTAATGTGCTTGGTAGCGAATGCCTCATGTAAGGTGATGGACAGCGGCAGAACTTGTGTATATGACCAATGTGAGATATACTTAGGGTAGCAGTCCTGCTAATAATGACAACTAGTAACACAGCTGGGAGAGGTCATCTTGACTACTGCACCTCAGTACCATTACACAAGGTGGCTCACACATTATGCTTGCGCATGCCACTGTTCCACATATAATGCAACTGTCCAAAACCTGCTATCAATGCATGCCTTTCAGGGGAGCAAGGTGTGTGACACATGCTGTAAGTAGCATCTGCCTGTGCGACCCAGGTAACTTATTGTCTGTCATGTCCACATATGTATGAATGTGTATACATAACATATGTATGCATGTGTATCACACAGCACAGACACAGATATATCATTTACAGGCCACATACAGGTATCAGGTAGTAAACCAGTATGATGTGTGTGTATATATATATATATATATATATATATATATATATATATATATATATATATATACTGACAGGTAAGATGTACCTAGCTGTAAACTTTTGTGTTTACAATAGGAGTCCATTACAATGTGTTCTATACATGTAAGTGTTTGAGCATGCACACTGTGGCCTTCAGTGGTTAGAATTGGAGTGCATCCCAAACAGCCCTGTGCTACTAAGTGTATGAGCATACCCACTGCACTTTGTGTAATTTGAGTCAGTGCATCCAACAAGCCCTTTGCTATTAAGTGTATGAGCATCTCCAGTATAACCTTGTGTAGTTGTAGTCATAGTGCATCCCAAACAGCCCTGTGCTACTAAGTGTATGAGCATGCCCACTGTAACCCTGTATAGTGATAGTAGTTGTCCATTCCACAGATGGCCATACCCCAGTTCAGGTTCCTGTTGTGCTACAACTATACCTCTCAGGCCTACCTGCGGATGGTGTGTCTTGTTTGTGCATACAGGTTGTAATGGACACCTACTTTAAACACACAGGTCTACAGCTATGTACTTTGTGACTGTCAGTCTCCCTGTTGTTGTCCTCAATTGTAGAAGGGCAGTCTGACTGCCTTGGGATATGCAATCTTTGTGGCGCATCTCGTAACTGCATAGTACTGTAATAGTGATTCTTAGATAGACAGGAGTTCTGATCCCACTACTGGCAACTGAGTGTGTGTTTTTGTGTGTGTGACAGCAAATGCCTCAGTGTGTGTGTCAGCAAATGGCTGAGTGTGTTTGTGTGTGTGTGTCTCAACAAATGCCTGATTGTGTGTGTCAGCATAGGCTGAGTGTGGTTGTGTGTGTGTATTTGTGTCTGCATCATGTCATGGCAGCGAGTTTTGCTGCATTCCAAAGAGATACCTTTTTTTTGCACTGGCCTTTATCCTTGTCAACCGCTATACCTTTCTCTTCCTGCCCACTGCAAGTAATCGGTCCTGTGATGTCACCAAGCTCAGACATGGAATCAGTAAGTGTAATTGTATATATTCTGTGGCACATATCCCAACTGCATACCACTGTACTAGTTACTTTTACATAGGCAAGAGGTGTATGCAGAATACTGGCAAATGTATGTGTGTTTGTGTGTGTGACTACTCTGTAGCCAGGCATACACATGTGTAATGTCTTTTAGCACCCCATAGTAGCCATCTGTGGTGACTGGTGTCTACAAAGTATTACATAGTTAGGAATAGTAAAGAATACAGAGTCAAGCACAACTACAGTTGGGTATGTTATTTTCCTGTGCCACTGTTGAGCAGTGACACAGAAGTGGTCACTGGGGTGTAGGTCCATACCCATCATTCCCTCACCCTAACTCCACAGTCCCCGGGATAGAATTCATTAGCCATCATTCCCCACACCAAACTTCACAATACACAAAAACCATCTCTTCTCTAGTGAACTGCTTAAGATTTAAATATTATAACACAAGAGATGCCTCTGTTTTGTGTACACGTCAGTTCCTTTGGAACCCTTCTGTGTCACAAAGGGCATTCAGACATGTGTATGTATATATATATATATATATATATATATATATATATATATATATATATATATATATATATATATATATATGGCTGTGTCTGTGTATATGCATATATATATGTGTGTGTGTGTACACATCCTGTAGGTGCATATATATATGTAGTTATGACAGTTGTACAGATGTAGACTTGTCTTTGTTGTTTCACAGAGTACAGTACATTCAAGGGTACTATACATATGTACACAAAGGGATTGTCCCATTTGTGTTCAGTACTGTGGAATACCTGTAGTAGGATGTGCATTATAGACTCCATGCAACGTGTGTACAACCCAGATGGCTTAGTGGTATGTCCAGTGACCTCAGTGTGCATGGTCTAGGGTTCAAGACCTGCAAGCCTTGTTGATACTGTCAATTAGGACTGCATAAGACACTTCTAAGCAGGTATAAATGTGTTTTCATGACAGTAAGTAGCGGGTACACTCAGGTAACAGACATGTACAACTGGCGGTACACTTGGAATGCCCTTCTTTGGCAATCCTGCTGATGTCACCCACCTACAAATACACCTCTGGGACTGCTGTAACCCAGTATTTTCCGTAGCATGTGCTGTAACTGTGTATTGCTGTAGTGTGATAAACTAGCTAGGTAGGGGTTCTATTTCAAGAGAGACCAACTGTGTGTGTGTGTCTCTGTCTGCCTAGGACAGGAACAATGGTTTTTAGAGTATGCACACTCTTTACAATTCACATGACCACCTTTGGCAATCCTGCTGATGTCACCCACCTAGAAATCCACCTCTAGGACTGCTGTAACCCAGAATTTTCTGTAGCGTGTACTGTAACTACGTATTGTTGAAGTGTGATAAACTAGTTCAGTAGGGGTTCCATTCCAAGAGAAACCTACAGTGTGTTTGTGTCTCTGTCTTCCTGAGACAAGAGCAATGCTTTTTAGAGTATGCACACTCTTTATATTCACATGACCACCTTTAGCAATCCTGCTGATGTCACCCACCTAGGAATACACCTCTAGGAGTGCTGTAACCCAGTATTCTCCATAGTGCATGCTGTAACTGCGTACTGCTGTAGTGTGATAAACTAGTTAGGTAGGGGTTCTATTTCAAGAGAGACCAACTGTGTGCATGTCTCTGTCTGCCTAAACAGGAACTATGCTTTTTAGGGTATGCACACTCTTTACAATTCACATGACCACCTTTGGCAATCCTGCTGATGTCACCCACCTAGACATACACCACTGGGACTGCTGTAACCCAGTAATCTCCATAGTACATGCTGGAACTGCGTAATGCTGTACTGTGATACACTAGTTAGGTAGGGGTTCTATTCCAGGACATGACAGGTGTGTGTGTGTGTTTGACTGTCAGAGCCTGTGTGGAGGTGGCTGTGAGTGTTTAACCATTGGACATGTTGGGGAGCAGATTTTGTAGCTTTCCTATATGGTGTCCATCTTATATGTCACAATGTCCATCTCACGAGGAGTACAGATGTCAGTCAGCCAAGGGACTGTGTTGGCAAGCCATACCCCTGCATCTGGCAAAAGGCCTGGTGAACAAAGTATGCAACCCTACTATTACCCAGAATACATCCTGAACCCATGTGTCATACATAAACACACTTGCCTAGAATATCCTGCTATGTTGCTAGTATCCTGCACATTGATGACAGATAGTAGGCATGGTGTGATTGCAGTGGGCTGCAGAGGGCAGGGCACCCTGTACAGCAGTACAATAGGCACATAATTGCAGACAATGTGCCTTCATTATGTTCCCTGCTGGATGCCTGCAACATATGTGGTGCCATCAAATGTGATCCATAGAGTCCATACAATTCCTTACAAATGTGCCCTGTATGGACCGATGCCACTGACATCAGGGAATACCTATATCATGCTATCAACGCAGGTGCAGGGTCAACCTGCTGACTATAAGCAGGTTCTGCCACACCAGGCCAGTATTGGCATATCAGAGGATAACAGTCTGTGTACACAGCATGTGCCAGCCAAACCAGGTACACCTGTACATGTCAATGTACATTATTGTGGGACATGCACATCCCAGGAAATGTCCATGTCAAGGACTATCAAACACAGACATGGCATGCATTGCAAAGCTATGGCCATACACAATGGTAAACAGGATGTCAGGGCAGTTCATACAATACCCATCTGTGTAGGACATTGCAGACACTACACCCCTGTAATACACTGCACACCATTATCGGGTGGTGTGATGCCAAGGATTATCCCTCACCCAGCCTTGTACAGCAATCTTGCATAGCCAACCACTACACACCCATGAAGGAATGCACACATGCATGTCAGTACTGACACCTTGTGTCTGCATGTGGAGTATGATGCTCCCAACTACAGTCACTCACAGTATAACTCCCATTGGCATACCGACAGATGTCAAACACATTCACATGCCGTAGCCCATAGAACCTCCGGATATCCCCTGTGGTACATGTACTACCTGTGCATTACTGCATTGTAGCAAACTAAGTGGTTTGGGAGTGTATTTGTGGACCTGGCAAAGAGTGCCAATATGAGTCCATTAGAGAGTGTGGTTGTGTTGACAATGACATTCTTTCATGTGGACAGCCATATGTGCTACACCTAATGTATGTCTACTATATCTCTGTTGCAGATGTCGCACACCAACACACATATATGTTCTTACAGCACACTAACATGTCAGCTTTGTGGCACATGGAGTAACTGCATGCACTTGTAATAGTAATGACTAGTCAGTCAGGGGTTTGAACCCCTGTACTGGTAGGTGTGTGACAGATGATGCTTAGGTTTTAGTCTCCCAGCCCTTCTCTGATGTACTTTGCCTCTGTCTTTCCCTCCCACACACTCTCTGGTGGATGTAGAGGTGTACACCTGCTCAGCAGCAGCTTGTGTATTGTAAGTGATGGTCATGTTCGGATGATGGCCTCTGCACCTATTGCAGTCCTCCTCTAGTTGATTGCATGTGGAACAGCTGTGATGATGTTCCCATAGCCATTCACATGAAAAACACAGTAAGATATCTAGGAACATCATGTTGGTGTTTGCCCATGACAGTCGCTGTGAGTGGTACCTGGATCTAGTGTTTGGTAAACGGTATCACAGATGATATCTGGATGTTCTTCAAACAACATACACAGTGGGAAATAGCCTAAATATAGGAGGGTGATGTGCCAGACATGACTACAGCATGTAAGTGTAGCTATGCTTCATTGAGACAACTTCCTGTTTAACAAGGTGTGTATGGTAATGGTTATTCTGCATGCTTTATAACTGACAAGACAGTGCTCTGTTTGTGAGGGACCTGCATCTGTAGGGCCATCTGTGGACTGGTCAGTGTGTGGAACCATTTGTTTCCTCTGTTACTCACTGAATACATATCTGTGAACAAGAGGAGCATAGTGTGAGGATTGCAGCCAGTACATGGTGATAGTGATGGGTTACTGTCATCACATCCTTGACTGGACATATGTCACATGAAACAGTGGTATGACAGACACTGTCTGGGGTTCTCAGTGACATGCCAATAATGGGTCACTGTTCATAGCTGCAGTCACAAGTCTTCTACACGTTGTACAGATGTCATGCAGTATATATATGCATGTGTTGTGCTCTCTCTGCAAATGTATACCATCTGTTGTGTTGGGTTGATGGTCATATCTATGCATGCTGTTGTAAGTAATCCTGAATGCTATTGACTATTACTAAGCCATACCTGTGTTTAAACTGCAACACCATAGGCTGTATTGGTTTGGAGGTCCTGGCAGAACCTCCTGTCCCACTTCAGCTGGCCTTGGCACTGCAGCCTTGGACCTCCACCTCTGTTGGCTTTGCACCACCTTTTGGTAGTACTGCCACTGAGGATAGGGCTTGTCCTCCCTGGGAGCAGGTCCAGACAGGAACATGTCCACTGTCGTACATTCCCGGATGTGATGCGTAGGGGGCTCAATAAGGGGTTTCAAGGCCAGATACACCAGCTCAAGGGCAGAGTGTCACATTTACAGGGTGAGGCTGCCCCTCCTAGACAGTCCTCAGCACTGCCACCTTTGCAGCTGTTTTGATGCAGTGGTGGCTGCCCATGGCTGGAGACCTCCATCTCACTGTTTCCATCTGGGGGCTCATGGGCTTGTAAATGCCGAACACTCCTCCCTGTCCGAGGTGTATCCCCACACGTGTCATATACCGACCCCTGTATGCTGTCTTGTCTGTCATCCTACCCTACCTATCCTCCACGAGCATACCTACTCTCCTTCCCCCACATCCCACTCTCACCCTACGGAAACAAAAAGCCAATCAGTTCCTAGAACAACACTTGCCCCATACATAGCTGTCCATTTCACACATGTGTCCACTGGACACATGTAACCCTTTTAATATGTGTCACAACATACTCCAGTTGTCCTCACCCTGTCTCTCAGGAGCATGATCCTAGTATGCACATGACTCCTAAATGTTCCAGGTACATGTGATGCGGATGACCCCATTGTACACACAACACTACCAGTCCCTCTATGGTTACCCCATTTACCTTTATCATGATGACAATGTCGCACATAGCACCTTGCAAGAGTACTGTTCTCACATAATGATTGGACAGGAACTGTTGTGTTAATGTAAATAACATGCACAGAGTGATGTATATGGCCAATGTACAAATGTCTGCGTGTATTAATGACACATGCCTGTCTGAGGGGGTCTTGATATTACATAGGACAACACCACTACATAATACAGGCATTGCTGGTGTTTCCCTTTTCATTCCTTTGTAATGCTTTGTTGTCACATGGGATGTTCCTGATATATCTATATCTATATATGTATGTATGTATCTATCTATTTGCTGGATATAAATGCTCACACATACATCTACATGATGGCATACATTTCCTATACTGTTGAATGACTGTGCTGGATGATATGTTTGTGATAAGGTCCAATGTCTGTACATCTGCCATGGCTTAGTGTAAAATCACAATTGCTGTGTGTGCAGGGTCCTGGTTTCGAGCCTTGCAAAGGCCTTTTATTTTGTTGCTGGGCAGAACAAGGCCATTGGATACGGTGTGATTAAGGCACATTAAAGCAGTTGTGGGCAGGTGTGCATGGGTTTGCATGGTGCTAAGCAATGCTAACCTCTGGTTACAGTTTCTTACACACAGTTAGCCTCTACATTGCTTTACCAGTGTAATACTCTCATAATGGGGCCAAACAGGCTTAAACCCGCTTGCTCCTGCACTTGCAAAAGCACTGCATTTGGTGTTTGC
>NC_056727.1:1112460102-1112575102 GCF_019279795.1 Protopterus annectens
CTTACCTTACCCGCACCCTAAGTCCGACACTACCGCACACTCACCTTTCCTGCACCCTAACCCTAAATCCCTCACTATCTCACACTTACCTGTCCCCTCCCTAACGCTAAATCCCTCACTATCGCACACTTACCGAGTCGCTCACATTGCCCATGTCGGTGTTTCGGCTGTCGGTATTTCACCTTGTCAATGATCTGTCTCGTCGGTCTTCTGGAGTCGGTCTTCTGAGTGTCGGTGTTTTGGCATTTCGATCAAGTCAAGGGGACCCTAATAGGGACATGGGGACAGGGAATCTAATTGTGACAGCTCTAGGGACAGGGCTCTACATTCCACTACATGCTTGTGTGTTTACTACTTCGATTTTATTTCACTGTTCGTGGACACTCTTGATTTCGGTCTCCATGGTCACTGCTTTACTGACTTACTATTAGGGGCGGGCTCTACTAGTAGGCATAGTAGGTTTTGCAAGTGTCGGGGCATGGTTACACCTCTGTAGAGCACTTGTACATGCCCCCTGCACTCGCGCACGTTTCCTGTGCACGTTGAGGGTGTGGCAGCATGCCCTCATACATATTCATATGGTGCTGCTCCGTCATCTGTAGTGAGGATGCTCGGTGTAAGGCTAAAACCATCCTTGCGCCAAGCTTCTTGAATCCCGGGGCATGTCTATACCAATGAAACATTTTATTTTACATAAAAAGTGTTTGCATGCATCCTCGTGTATGCAAATACTATTTTATGTAAAATAAAACTTAATTTCAAGCCACTTCTTTAGTTAATTAACATTTAAAAATATTCCAATCATGGAAGTGTAAACTAGTAATGCCCTATTTACAGCATTAAAGCATCAAAGGCAACAAAGTTTTTCCTCTGTCTCAGAACTTGTTTCAGAAATTTCACCAGTGATTTGTTCACATTTGTTAAACAACAGTTTAGAAAGTGTAACAAACACCATGATTGAGGGGATGAATGCCACGCAGATATTTGAGAGTGACTCATTTGATTTAACTCAACAAACTATTATGACACATTCTTGTAATTTGGTTAAAGTTGACAATGTTAGTGTTTACAACTTCTCTAACTTAGAGTTAACAGATAACTATTTGTCTCTATTCAAGAAGGGGTTTACATTTGTCCCTTCTTTTAGAATTGAAATAGCCAAAATACTGGTTAATTTTAAGATGTATACTAGACAGTTAAACTTGGAAGTATTTTTTCACAAAAAACCTAGCCCAACTATTGACAATGTGATTGGACTAAAGAGGTCGAGTACCTTTATACCTCCTGCACACCCATGTATACACATGTTCGAGAAGTTGTGTGAGGCTCAACTTAGAAGAATGTTAAGGAGACCAAGGAGGGAATTGGATAACCTAACACCTGGGGAGAGATTTTGTCTACAAGAACTAACTACCACTAATTTGCACAGGGTCATGAAACCTGACAAGGGAGGGGGGTGGTGATCATGTCTAACATCGACTACTCGAATAAGATGTACAGTCTTTTGAGTGACACAAACACATATGCCAGAGTATCTAGGAATTAAATGTGTATGGCATACACTAAAATTGACTGGTGTCTTTACGAGTGGTTAATGGAGGGGATCATTGATATTAATGAATACCATTATTTGATGGTTGAATTCCCAGTGACCCCCTCCATTTTTGGAATTCCAAAAATTCACAAAAACCAGAATGACCCACCCTTTCACCCAATAGTGTCAGCAAAAGGCTTTAAAACAGAAGCAATGGCCTCCTACGTATATTTTCATTGTAAAGGTATTGTTAAAAGTTTGCCACACATCTTGAGGGATTCGTGGCATTGCTTGGAGGTTATAAGACAAAAACAAACCTCTGAACCATTTTTGATGGTGACAATTGATGTTATAAATCTTTTTTCGATCATTCCCCAGGTACAAGGTCTAGAAATGTTCAGTAGGAGTTTGGACAAACATAGTGGTTTCCATACTGTTAAGTGTAGTGTGATAGTAGATCTTATGGAAATGGTTTTGTCTAACAATTTTGTTGGATTTGAAGGGGAACTATTTAGACAAGTGGCAGGAGTTGCCATGGGTGCTAGGTGTGCGCCAATCTATGCCAACTTGGTATTGGCGGAATGGGAGATGGAGAAGGTGTTCCCTACTGAGTATATGAAACAGGTAACACTTTATTTGTGTTACCTTGATGATATACTAATTTTTTGGACAGGGAGTAGGGACAAGATCCACACATTTGTTGATTTTCTTAACAACACTACCCCATTCTTAAAATTCACCTACACTATACATGGGGAAACCTGCAATTATTTGGATATATTATTATACAAAAGTATGCATGATGTTAGCCTAAATTCGAGTATGTATCGCAAGAAAACTTATTCTAACAGTTTCTTGCATTTCCAGAGTTTTCATCCCCACTATATCAAGAAGAACTTGGTCAAAGGCCAAATGGTCAGATTATCCAGGCTGATTAGTGAGGATGAACGGCTAAACATTGAGCTGACCAGCTTGACTGCTATGTTTACAGAAAGGGATTATCCACAAGAAATTTTGTCCAGAGTTAGAAAAGAAATAGAAACTGAGAATTACATCCTTTAAACCTATTTTGCATGGGGGCTTAATGAAGGAATTTCAGGAGGGGAATGAGTTGGCTTTAGAGTCCCATGCACTACACAAAAAACAGGCTATGATTTTGCCATACAATGGACAGGCAGGACAAATTATTAGAATTATTAAGGATACTTGGCAAAGTTCTTTTGACAGTGATACTATAAGTATATTAGGAAACACCCCAACTTTTACATATAGTAGGGGTAGGAACCTTAAAGAATTGATGGAAGCTGAACCTAATATTGAGACATATAGGAGCTCCAAAATGAGTAAATGCGGAGTTTGCAGTACATGTAAGTTTATTAATAATGGCCCTTATGTGGCAGTTCAAGGATTCTATAAAACTATCAGGTGTCCTGGATTCTGTAACTGTAATACTAAGATGGTAGTGTACATTGCTACATGTTTGAGCTCTTCTACTTTCTATGTTGGGAAAACAACAAGAAAGTTAAGGCTCAGAATCCTGGAACACTTAAGAGATATCAGGAACAAAAGAACTAACAATGCCTTGTATATGCACAGTCTGAGTTGCCCTAATTTTAAGAGATTTTAGTTTTTTGTTATAGACAGAATTCCATTTAATGACAAAGGAGGTGACTTAAAAGTTTTACTTGAGATGAGGGAGTGCATCTGGCAGTTGAGGCTGGATGCATCTAGACCTCCAGGCATTAATGATCACATTTCAGTTTCTAGCATTTTAAAGTACAAATCTAAATTTGTTTGAAGAATGTTAAGCATTACATTATGATTTTTTATTTATTATTTTTATTTACTATTTTTATACAAACATGTTCAACATGTAGATTTTTTAAAAATGTTCGTGTTTTAAGTTGAACAACATTTTTTCTAGTTATAAGTAACTGTGCTTTCAAACAAGTATAGGAGTAATGTTTTACTGTGACTTTAATTTTCAAATTGCTGTTTGCTTGGGGTTGGTTGCTTAGAGGGGTGTGTCTGTAACTAATAGCTTTAAATGCAACAAAGATGAAGGACTCTTTTACTCTGATGATGCCTGACTATGTATGTGGGTGAAAGTGCTAAGTTATCTGTTTACATGTACAGGAATATTATGTGTTTTTTCATTCTCTTGGTCTATTAAAGTTTGCAGTGTCTGAGGAGCTGAGCTGGTTTATCATTTATAAGTTTTTGGTGTCACATTGTGTCGGCTATATATATATATATATAAGTACCTATATGTGTTTACTGCTGCTTATTTGTGCTTACACCTGCTTACTAGTACCTTATTCATTATGACAGTGCCACTTTGCTTGAATTATATTTAAGTTAAATATCTCATGCGATACTCTTATGTTGGTTTTACGGCAAAACGACATTCATTCCACATGGAAAATGATATATGCTATTGTTGGGCTCGAACTGTGACTGCCTGTTTGATGGGCGGATGCTCTAAACACTACACTACTGACACTTACGTTGATTCTGCATGTTTTTCTCTATTTGAATGAATATGATGTGCAAGCTACGCTTAGTGGAGGGCGGCGACACACAGACATGCTGCGCTTTGCTTACACCTTCAATATTGCTGCAATTCGAATGTATAATAGGGACATGGGGACAGGGAATCTAATTGTGACAGCTCTAGGGACAGGGCTCTACATTCCACTACATGCTTGTGTGTTTACTACTTTGATTTTATTTCACTGTTTGTGGACACTCTTGTATGCTTAGCATACATTTCAGTATCCATGGACACTGCCTTACTGACTTACTATGAGGGGCGGGCTCTACTAGTAGGCATAGTAGGTTTTGCAAGTGTCAGGGGCATGGTTACGCCTCCGTAGAGCACTTGAACATGCCCCCTGCACTCGCACACGTTTCCTGTGCACGTTGAGGGTGTGGCAGCATGCCCTCATACATATTCATATGGTGCTGCTGCGCCATCTGTAGAGGATGCTCGGCGTAAGGCTAAAACCATCCTTGCACCAAGCTTCTTGAATCCCGGGGCATGTCTATACCAATGAAACATTTTATTTTTACATAAAAAGTGTTTGCATGCATCCTCGTGTATGCAAATACTATTTTATGTAAAATAAAACTTAATTTCAAGCCACTTCTTTAGTTAATTAACATTTAAAAATATTCCAGTCATAGAAGTGTAAACTAGTAATGCCCTATTTACAGCATTAATATTAATATGGAGGGAGAAGGCTTGTAAATCACTTTGGAGACCAGTATAATTTGAACTGGTTAGCATAAGTAACTGCTTGTGAAACAATTATTTAATTGCCAACCTGTAAAATTAACTGTTTGTTAACTGTGGCTTGAAATGAAGTTTTATTTTTATGTGTATTCAGGTACACATGGATACATACTAGCTCTTTTTTATGAAAAATAAAACTTTGTTTTCTCACTTACACGGGATCTTTAAGGAGCAGCAGAATGAAACAGTAATCTAGCAGCTGACATCAGAAAGTTCTGAAATAAAGAGAGTTCCTCTTATAAACTCTGCTCCTTGTTAAAAGGTGCTCCTCATGGCTCTACTTACAGCTAGCACATTGTAAATAGTACAACATGCTTACCATTTAAACACTAACACTGCTCTGAAGTAGAATCAGCCTGCTTGAAGATATAACAATGAATGAAGGGAAGGGCCAAGAAGACCCAATCAGTTCACTTCCTCAAGCCATGACTCTCTCTCAGACCTCCAAAAGCAACACAATTATTGCATGTGTATTTTTCACTGTTACCACAGATGTCACTACTTGGTCTTTTTGACTAAAATGAAGGGTAGTTTTATTATAAACACTGGACTAGATGCTGAAATGCAAGATATACAGGAGTTAATGTATGGTTGCATCCACTGTTTACTAATACTGCAGCAATTGTCTGTACAGGAAGGAGTTGGGTGTGGTGGTGCAGTGGGTTAGTGTTATCACCACACAGCAGGAGGCTTACTGGTTTGATTCTTGGCTGGAGAGCCTTCTGTGGGGAGTCTGCATGTTCTCCTTGCAATTGACTAAACTTTGACAAGATATGCGTGAGTGTGTGTGGTTGCCTTCTCTTATAGTTGGGCACCGGGCTGGCAACTTGACACCGTAAAATCTACTATCCATCATAAGCGGACTGGTGATCTGCTGTGGCGACCTCTAACTGGGAAAAGCCAAACTACTTTTTTTGTCTTTACAGGAAGAGCCATGTTACACTCAACCACTCGACAGGCAGGTTAGCCTTATGAGTCGGACCATGAAGCTGTCTCCTTTTAAACAAATACTATGCCTGGGACCCCAGCTAACCCTGGAACATTTAAAAAATATTCCAAGGCTAACTACCTCCTACTGACAGTCTAGCAAAATTCCAAGCCCCCCAAACCTTGAGAACACAACTGCCTATGTGGAATTGTTCACAGAAACCCTGTATAATCATGTAAATAGCTGCACAGAGACAGCTGTACCTACTAGAAATAAACATAGGACAATTTCCAAATACAAGCCACCCTAGTGAAATTCCAGTATAAATAGGTTGTATAACAAAAGAAAATCATGTTCAAAAACAGGAAGGGTATTGTATGCAGGGTAAAAACTCCCTCATCAATATGAATAGCAAGTCAGTGGACTAATCATGTCCACCAAACCTAAATTTGAGATAAAAATTCACTCCCAGTCTAAGGACAAGCATACCTCTCAACTGTCCAGACTTTCGCGTAATGTTCATATTTTTTACTCAAAATTTCGATCTGTTCCTCATAAAATTTTTGTTTTTCTGGAATATCATTGGGATGATCTGAGGTATTAAATTAGTAAATGATGTCATATATACGTGTTTCAGACTTTATGTTTGTTTGTGTCTTTCGGCTTTTCCCGGTTAGGGCTCGCCACAGCGGAACTCCGGTCTGCTAATGATTGGTAGTGGATTTTTACGAACCGGTTTACCAGCCCTGATGCACAACCTTCAACAAAGGCACACCCCATTCACATATGCCTCCACACAGAAGACGCTCTAGCTGAGAATCGAACGGGACAACATCTTGCTATGAGGCGACAATGCTACCGCAAACCACCTCTGCAGTGTGTTTCAGTTTCAGACTTTATATCCTTTAGAAAATGCATTTTAATACATACCCTGTTATTCTAGCAACTTTCTAAATTTATAAGAGCAATATTTAAAATATGTCCCAATTTTTTGGCCTACGGCTTTGTCCGGATTTCTTGGGCTAAGAGATTCAGAGGTATAAAGCTTTTTTCAGTTATGTTTACAACCATAAAGGCAGCACCAATTTGCTGAATTAATGGTGAATTAAACCACCTGTACAGAATGAGAAACAGCAAATCTGTTGGCCAATAAATTTAGCTTCAGTTTTACCCCCTATCACTTCCAGTCACTCCCCACCCCAGGAAATACCCTTCATCATTTCTCCACCAACTATTGCAGGTCCTCACTGTACTCTCTAAGGCCAAGAACACTGATTTGATGGCCCTTATAATATCCCAGGATGCCTCCTGAATAGCATGAAACATGACTTGTCAGACCCACTAGAATCTCTATTTAACCTGTGGTCTTGGTCATGGCTACATGCAGAACACATTGTTTTGGGCAACTTTTACATGCCTGATGGCAATCTGCACTGCTGTGTTCTCCTTCAGATTGGTATGCAGTTCCATTGGCAGGGGGGGAGTCAGGCAGGGACCCTACACTGTATAAGAACCAATATAAATCTCCAATCTATATCCACAGGAAAAGTAGGAGAGCCAATGTCTTCTCAGTGTTTGACTGAATTGCCAAGACTGTGACCAAATAGCCCAGCTGCTTGACAAAAGATATAATAATGGAATTTCCATGTGCAGACGTTCTGCTGAGTGGTCCCAAAGATTCCTCATGTAATGCTGAATTTTTATTGTATGTAACCAGGTGCCCTGAGTTATGAGACTGGCCTGAGATGTGACCCACTGCTAAGGAAAAACTCTGCCTGATAGAGCACTGTGAGGTACAGCTAAACAAAACAAGCACATTATTACTGATCTGAAAAACATTCTCTTGTAATGAATCTGGTTGCCTTCTATGAAGAGCTTTTTACTTTGAAGAGGAGATATCTGATATTTTTTTCATTCATTGAAAATATCAAATTATCCAGAGACAGAAAGATAGTGGATTATGCTGTCTAACTGATCTCCCACAGTAGTTGCCTTGTCCAGACCTGGAGCAAGTAATCATGTAGGTAAGGCTCATTATGAATGCCTCTCAACCTCAGGGCTACTACTGCAGGTGCTAGGTACAAGCAGAAACAGTGAGAGAAGTAGCGAGCCTCAACTGCTAACTGATAATATTGATAACTCACCTGAAACCTGAGAAAGCTGCTGTGATGTTTGAAAATGAGAGTCTATCATTTTGTGTTGTGCTTATCCAAGGTTGCCATCTAGGCCCCTAAAATAGTAATATTATCAACATCTGGAGTAGCATCTTTCTAAGGTTCCTCAGCTTCAAGCATTTGATGAGATTTTTAAGGTCCAAAACTGCTCTCCACTAACCTTCCTTTTTTGAACACTTGAAAAAAAATCTTGAACCTTTTTGCTTTGAAAGGTAAGGAAGCTTTCCTATAGTACCTTTAGTTAACATTTTCTTTCAAATGTGTGTTTTTTAAACAAAAGACCATTGCATGTCTTGAACAAACATCTATCCTGTATTTTCTTTTCAAGGTGGAAATGCTATTGCATTTACTCAAGAAGGTTGTAATCCTGCTCCCCATACTAGAAACCATCATCATTTCATAAGGAAAGTGTGGTAAGAAGTTTGGGGGGGGGGGAACTGATATAGTGTACTCTTCTTGGGGAACAAGGGGCTTTACAAGTTATTTATTGGAAATGTTCTTGTCTGATCCCAATGGCTGGCCCCAAACAATGTCATTTTTCTAAAGCCTTCCCTCTTCCATTAGCTGAGGTGTATCTTCTTCCATAAGACTTGGATATAAAGGACTATCATATAAATGAATGACACTTGTTAGATGACTGTGTTGTAAAAGGGTAAGCTTCTCCCACATCTTATGGGAGTATAGATGCCTGTTAAATCACGAAACATATTTGACAATGCTTCCTTAACATCCCTCCTATTTTCTAGATCCTGAACAAAAGCATTAGTTAGCAGCAGAACTAAAAACAATCTCTGAATCAACAGGAAGTTTTCTAATCTTAGCCAAAACATTGCGACTGAATTCTGACATTTTAAACAGCATTTCTGCTTAAGCATAACAGTAATCATTCCAGACTTCTATTCACAACATACTTCATCATATGCATATTGGTAAACATGAAGAAGGATATCAGGACCAGTAAGGACTGCATTAATACATTTCTGCTTATTTCTTTCCAAAGACAAGTCACCAGTCAAAGAATGCGCTTGGTGAGTAATGTTGATCTGATGCATCTCCATGAGTAGCAAGATATTCAAAGATTTCACAGCCAAGGAAATCAAAATCACTATCATCTTTATTTTGAGGAGCAACAACAAATACAGCTTTTTTAGTACCTTTGGTAGAAGCTAAAGCAACACAGTCCAAGTCAACATAAAGAGATTAGATTTTCAAAAAGGCATTTTTTAGTTATGTTCGTAATCTCAAAAGCAAAACACAGCAATGTTCTGGGATGATTGTGAATGATGTTACCTACACTGAGACTGAAGATATAGCTAACCTACTGGCCAATAACGTAACTCTAACTGTGCCCCTCTCTCCCCTCCATCTGTCCCTCAAGATATACCTGAAACAGGCTCACCTCCAGCTATCACACAAAACCAAGTCCTAAAAGTGCTGGCAAAAGCTAAAATACTGCATCAACGGGTCCTGACAATATCCCTGGATTCATCTTAAATAGTATGAAGCACAGTTTAGCCACACCCCTAACATCATTGTTCAATCTCAACTTCCATACAGGTTTTGTACTAAGCAAATAGAAAACAGCTACATTCATTCCCCTGCATAAGGGAGGACAGGCAATTACAGACCCATAAGTCTGACCAGATTCATATGCAAAGACATGGAAAGACATATCATGGAATTAACCAACCAGGACATAGAGAACCTCTAAACACTGGGCCCATCTCAGTTTGGATTTATCAAGGGCAGGTCATGCTTACTCAACCTGGTGGATTTTTTTGAAAAGGTCACCAAAGCAATGGATGAAAGCAAATGGGTACATACCACATACCTCAACCTGGTGAAAACTTCTTACACAATTCCCCACTCAGGAATAGTATAAAAGCTAAACAAACTGGGAAAAGACCCCTGTGTTATCCACTGGATTACCAACAGTCTCACAAATAGGACACAGATAATCAAAATGGGGGACATTACCTCTACAAAGAGACCAGTCTCCAGTGGAGTCACCCAGGGTTCTGTAATGGGACCTCTCCTGTTTTCTAACTACTTTTATGAAGTAAAAGTCAGTACCACAGGGCTCTGGCTGACTAAGTTTGCAGATGACTGCAAGCTAGGAGCAGTCCTTGAATCTCCAGATGACTTAGCCATCCTACAGGAAGGTTTGTCGTAAATAAGTAACTGGTGTCAAAATCATAGCCTGAAACTAACTGCCAAAAAATGTATTATTGTATCCTTTGGGAAGTCATCTACCCCAGAGAACTACCACATTGACAACACATCCCTAAGAGTTGACCGAGATGTTTATGATTTGGAAACTTATATGGACAGTGACCTAACTTTTGACTAACATGTATCTATTGTTATAAGGAAGTTCTTCAATACAGCACAGCTTATAAACAAATGGATTGTGTCTAGATCTATGAATGACATTTTCCCCTTTTACTCAGCCCTCATTAGGCCAGTCATTGAATATAATGACCCATTTGGCAAGTATCTGTCTAGACACATGCAACAAGTGGAATGTCTACAGAAATACCTTACTAAAAGGATACAAGACCTAAACAACATGTCCTGCATGGACTGACTCATTGCCCTGTCACTATACTTGGTATCTGACAGACTGCTAAGAGGTGACCTGTGTCTGGCACACAAGGCATCCTTTGACCCATTCCTGATGGATTTACTGCACATTATCAAGTCAAATGGCATCAAAAATACGTGGTCTAGGCATCTAAACCTCTTCTGCAACATCATTAGAACAGTTTGGAGGGGCAGGTATATTTTGCAGTGGATACCTCTGCTATGGAACATAAAAGAAAGTTCATCCCTGCCCATTTTCAAGTGCATAACTGTGGTGGTGGTGCTGCGGTGGCATTGTTGCCTCACAGTAAGACGCTGTCCGGTTTGATTCTCAGCTAGACCGCATTCTGTGTGGAGACATGCATGAATGGGCGTACCTTTGTTGAAGGTTGTGCATCAGGGCTGGCAACTTGGCACGTAAAAATCTACTGCCAATCATTAGCGGACCTGAGTTCCGCTGTGGCGACCCCTAAATGGGAAAAGCCAAAAGACACAACAACAACAACAATATTAGATCTATGGATGAGAAAAGTACAGTTTTGTACCTACCATAAATGTAGATGTCCGATAGATATGCAACTGCAGTCATAACATATGGGTTGTCCTGCCTCAGGCAGCCCTCGGTCGGCCTGATTCCAAAGTCTGGGTCTGGCATCGGCTGGTGTTGCCTCCTCTCCGACGTCAGAATGGCTGGAGTATAAAGGCATCGGCCGACGCCATCTTCTTCAGTGTTTCTTGTCCCAGATGCCAGGTGCCCTCCTAGGAAGGCTAAATTTGGTGAATGGATAAACAATTCCAGACATGCACAACAGTAATAAACAGATACACCATAGGAGATACCCCCAGCTAATAGGAATAGAGGGGGTGGACCCATAAAGAAGGTTGCAGAGGGGTAGGAGGGTGGGAAAATCCAACTGCAGTTGCATATCTATCGAACATCTACATTTATGGTAGGTACAAAACTGTACTATGTCCTTCAAGAATGCAACTGCAGTCATAACATATGGGTTGAATACCATAGCCAAGCTGGGGGTGGTTGGAACTAAGAAAGTGATGGTGTAGCTAAAATGCCCTGCAGGACTGCCGAAGCAAAGCCTGCTCAGGATCTGGAGTATAAAGGCAGGTTGTAGTGCTTGGTAAATGTATGCATGGAGCTCCATGTAGCAGCCTCTAGAATGTCCTTTGTAGCCACTCCTCTTAGGAAAGCTGTGGATGTGGCTATAGCTCTGGTGGAGTGTGACCTAATATTGGCTGGCACACTTTTTCCATGAAAAGAGTAGCAGAATCTGATGCAGTGTCCAATCCATTTGGAAATTGTTTGCTTGGAGATTGCTTTTCCTTGTACTCCAGCAGCATAGGCTACAAGCAGTTGGTCAGACTTTCTGGTGGCCTTAGTTCTGTCCAAGTAGTAGCGTAGTTGCCTGTGTATGTCCAAAGTATGCAGCAGTGCTTCCCCCCTGTTTTGAGGATTGGGGAAGAAAGTAGGCAGGTGAATGGCCTGATTTAGAAACACCCTGGAAATTACTTTTGGCATGAATGAAGGATTGGTTCTTAGAGAGACTCTGTCCTGATGAAAAATGAGAAAAGGAGGTACTGCCATGAGTGCCTGTATCTCCGAGACTCTTCTTGCTGATGTGATTGCCAATAGGAAAACCGTTTTCCATGAGAGAAATTGCATTTGAAGTTGCTGCTGGTTCAAAGGGAGGAAGAGTTAATTTTTCAAGACCAAAATTGAGGCCCCATGCACGTACTGGCGGTTTCCTGGGAGGTTTGATATTCTTTATCCCTCTTAGGAACTGTCTTAGCAAAGGATGGGAAAACACAGGTGGATCACAATTGTATTTTGCTGAGATTGCTGAGGCATGAATCTTTATGGAAGAATATGAGAGACCAGTATGAAACATTTCTGCCAAGTATTCCAATATCTGAGGTATACTCAATACTGTTGTATCCTGACCCCTGTTAGCATTCCAGATGATGAATCTCTTCCACTTGGCTGAATAAGTTTTTCTGGTGGAAGGTCTGCGTGCTTCCAGTAAGATCTCTTGAACTTTTTTGGAAAGAGAGATATCGGAAGGAGTTATGGTAACCTCCAGGCTGTCAGATGCAATGTTTTCAGGTTTTGATGAACAGTCCTGTAATTGTGTTGTGTTAGAAGCAGAGGCCATAGGGGCAGAGGCTACGGTTTGGTCCGAGTTATGCTCAACAGCAATGGGTACCAGTGCTACCTAAATGCCTGTTGGTTGTTCTGCTTTGATCTTCAGTATCACCTTGGTCAGCAGTGGTAGAGGAGGGAATGCATAAATTGTTAGGGAATTCCAGCTGAAGGAGAAAGCATCCGTTTTCCAGGCTAGAGGATGGTGGGTCCTTGTACAGAACTTTTCCAGGTGATGATTCATGTGAGAAGCAAAGAGATCTATGTCCGGTCTTCCCCATGTCCTTGTTATTTGTGAGAAAATGTGAGGATGCAGCATCCATTCGTGTGGATCCAAGAAATTTCTGCTCAGCTTGTCCGCCAGTACATTGTCCTTGCCTGGCACAAACTGGGATTGCAGATGTATCTTCAGACTTAGGGATTTTTCCCAGAGAATCATTGTTAGTCTGCAGAGGGCATAAGAATGAGTGCCTCCCTGCTTGTTTATATACCACATAACAGTGGTGTTGTCTGTCCTTATTAGCAAATGTCCTTATTGAAGTGATTTTTCGAAAGACTCGATTGCATGTATCACTGCCAACATCTCTTTTTGGTTTATGTGCAGATGCCTTTCTCTTGGTGTCCATTGACCTTGAATGCATCTGCCCTCCATGTGCGCCCCCCATCCCTGGTCTGAGGCGTCTGTTGTAATCATTTGACCTGCTTGAGGATTGTTGAAAGACATGCCTTTGTTTAACTGACTTGTTTGAGCCCACCACAAAAATTCTCTTTGTAGACATGGAATGAGTGGGATTACGTCCTCTAGGCTTTGGCTGTGTTGGGACCATAAGCTTTTTAAGTACCATTGCAGCTTTCTCATATGAAGTCTTGCCAAAGGTATCAGAAGAATGCAAGATGCCATGAACCCCAGGGCCTGCAGGATTTTCCTTGCAGTCAGCTGGGAGTGCTTTGCTAGGCCTTTGAAGTACTCTGGTAACTGCTGTTGTTTTTCCTCTGTGAGATAAGCCATTTGTGTTTTTGTGTCCAGTTTGGCTCCTAGGAAAATAATCTGTTGGGATGGCAGAAGTCTTGATTTCTGGATGTTGACTGTGTATCCCAAGGCCTGTAGTAATTGAATGACATAGTCCAAGTTTGCTGTAAAGGTTTGTTTGTTGTCTGCTTGTATGAGGCAGTCGTCCAGGTAGGGGTATATTTGAATCCCCAGGAGTCTGCAGTGTGCCACTACTGATGCCAGGCATTTCCTGAACACTCTGGGCACAGTAGATAAGCCAAACGGCAATGCTGAGAATTGATAATGCTCTGTCCCTGCAAGAAATCTGAGGTATCTTCTGCAGCTTTGTCTGATTGGGACATGCAGGTATGCCTCCTTGAGGTCCAGAGTGACCAGCCAAGACCCCTTGCCCAGCATGGGAAGGAGTTGCTGCAAAGTCAGCATTTTGAACTTTGGCACAATTAGATAAGTATTTAGAGTAGACAAGTCCAGTATAGGCCTCCATTTGTTTTCCTTTCTTGGAACAAGGAACAGTCTTGAATAAAATCCCTGGCCTTGTTCCTGTGGAGGGACCTTCTCTATTGCTTTTATATTTAACAGCTTTGAAACTTGAATGAGTGCCTCTGCCCTTTGATGAAGTGGCAGGTTTGGCATGCCTTGTCTTATTGGTAAAGTATGGAAGTGGAATCTGTAACCTTTGTCTATTAAATCCTGAATCCATTTGTCCTTGGTTAAGATATGCCAGTTTTTTGAGAATAAGGATAATTTTCCGCCCAAAGGTGCTTCTCTTTGAACCTTTGTAGGCGGTATGAAAGTCAAGTCATTGTGGTTGTCCTTGTGGTGCAGCTGGACTGCCTGCGCCACTTCTTTGATTTGGTGGCTGCCATTGGCGGCCCCTGTAGGAGCCTCGGTATTGCCCTCTACCTCTGGCACGCCTGTTTTTTCCCCTTTGAAACTTGTCAGTGTCTGGAAAGGACCAATTCTTTGAAGGCCAATTCCTGCTGAATCTGGGTGGCTGAACCTGGAGGAAATCTTTGACTGTCTGTACTGATTTTGCTTTTTCCTCAATGGACTTCAACACATCTTGTGCATTAGCACCAAAAAGCTTCTGTTTTTCCAGAGGTGCATCAAGTAACTTTACTTTAACATGGTCTGGCAGTGGCTGTTCTTTTAACCAAGCATGTCTACGTATAACAGCCCCAGTCATAGCTGCCCTACATGAAGCCTCCAATGCATCATAACCACACTGTAGAAAATGATTGTTAACCTGCTGAGTGTTATGTACTAGATCCTGCAATGCCTTTCTATCAATAGGCTCAGGAGAGGCTAGTTTTTTCTGTAAATCATCCAGTAAAAAATCCTGGTACTGAAACATATGAAAAAGGCAATTAAGTGACCTCATGGCCAGGGTGGTAGAGGTATAAACTTTTTTACCCCATCTCTCCAGGGACCTAGCTTCCCTATCCACTGGCAGTGGGTTCTTGGCTGTGGAAGTAGCCACTCCCTTGGGGCCCTGTGAAATAGTTTCTAGATCCACAGAATGGGCCTTAAAGAGATGTTTGTGGGTGTCAGGAACCCTATAATATCTGTCTGGCTTGACAGGAGCAGGAGGGAGAGAATCAGGGTTAGCACTGGAGTCGGAGAAAACATCATCCAGGATATCCATAACTGGAGGGATAGCTAAAGGTCTGTGCTGGGGTAGCTTGAGGAAGGTACATAGTCTTTTCCTGGAATCAGAGAATTCCTGACCCTGCCATTTAAAATGCTCCCTCATAGAGTGTAGGACTTCACCGAAAAATCCTCTGGAGGAGAGGCAGAGGGAATTGATTCCTCAGCATCAGAGTCCTCATAGGCCTGGAAGGATTCTTCTTGGGGGTCTGAATGCTCAGAATCCCCAGAGGCTTCATCTGAAGAGAGGTTGTCTGCCTGCTCAGGTCTGGGCCTTTTTTCTGCAGGCGGCTGAGAACCTCTGTCTGGATGAGGGTGAGACCCCCTGATAAGAGAAATAAGATCTGCAGCAAGGGACATGATCTGTTTATCAGAAGAAGGGGCCTGGGCAGTAGGTTTAGGATGGGCCTTGGCCTGGCTGGTGGCCTTAGCACGTGCAAAGGCCTTGATGGACATGGATACAGGAAGCCTAGCTGCCCCACGTGCAGGAGTAACCTTGTCCACAGGAATGGTGTCGGGTAGATCCAGAACTTCGGTTTCTGGCGGAAAATCAACAACCGCACGGAGAAGACTCCGAGACCGACGGTTAACGCTGTGTCGCGGCCTGGGCGGTTGAATTACTACACCCCGAAGGGACCGAAGCACTCGCGGAGGGTTTAGGAGGAGTATCGGTGGAGGACGCGGGCCGAGGATGTCGGTTGTCGGTAGTTCCGACGGCATGATATAAGCGAAAGATTCGCCAAAAAAGTCTTCTGCAAATTCTGCCCAGATTAAAGCAAGCACAGGCAGCACAGGCCGAGACGTCGTGGTCTGGGCCCAGGCAAGGGAGGCAATAAGAATGGAAGTCCTTATGAGGTATTTGTTTACCACAAGACAAACAATTATTAACTTTCTCAATTTGTTCTGACATCGGAGGCAAGATAAAATGTTCCCCAACGGGGTACTTAGCTTTTAGATGACTTCGGTACTGAAATACAGGAGCTGACCGACCGGCACTTGTGAACTGCTTCTGCTTTGGGCACCGCGCGGCAAGAAAGACTGAAGAAGATGGCGTTGGCCGATGCCTTTATACTCCAGCCGTTCTGACGTTGGAGGAGGCAACACCAGCTGATGCCGGACCCAGACTTTGGAATCAGGCCGACCAAGGGCTGCCTGAGGCAGGACAACCCATATGTTATGACTGCAGTTGCATTCTTGAAGGACATCAGAAAATTTACCCCAGGACTGCCCCCTGTACTACTAATGGACAAACACAGCTTCTAAATGCTTTGTCCCATGCATGGAACTCTCAAATTATCTATGGTATAATCTCAATTATTCTCATTATAGGTAATATATAATTACAGACAATGGACTGGGTAAGACCAGTCTCTAACCAAATGGTATAGGTTATTTCAAGCACAAAAAGAAAAACAGAAATTGGCTAGGCTTAAAATGGCCTGCAAGGACAGCTAGCCTAGTACTTACCGATGAACCAGTGACTGAAATCCATTGAGGCATTCTTCCATTTTCCAGAAACCTAAAACACTTAGAATAGTATCAGGAGGATGAAATTCTGTTTTTCCTTAATAACGTTAAAATATGTATGTAAATGGGAAGAGTAGAGAAAGGTGAAAAAGGCATATTCATTTAATAAATGTTAATACCATATGTATTTTGATATATCTGCTGTACCCCATTCAAAATGTTTAGCATCAACTATAAAATAACAGTTGAAAATAATACCCTCATGGAAACATCCTCATCTTCCTCTTTATTATCCCCTTATATGCAATAGATGTTTTATTACTCTATTCCAAACAAAGCTTTGCAGGATGGGGTAGGGGAAAAATCAGAAAGGCTGAGTTATTATCTTATGAATTATTCAACAAATGCCCATATTCATGACTTAAACTTTCATTTTTTCCTAGGCTTTCTTGAGCTTGTTTCCTTTTCTATGAAATCAGTCAGTTTCATTCAAAGTATCATTTAGAATTTTCACCATAACTTAAATTTGTGTTTATGGCTATTACATAAAGCGGTAGGTTCACAGAAGAAGGTAAAAAACCCGTCACGTGGCATTACTGAGATTTGTTATATTTTTTTTACATCTAATGTACTTGTTTATTTAGTTAGTTAGTTTAGACTGTTCAGACATGTTAAAACACTTGATTTCATCATATTTGTAAGAAGGAAGTATAAACAACCACAACAGGAAATGATTCCTGTTGCAAACAATACATTGAAGGTGCAAAGTACTGAAATAAGTTTTATATACAGATACAGACAGTATTTTAAAATTTACAAAACCAGTACAGAAAAAATACCAAGAGTTAGGAAAAATACAGGAACATTAAACCTGAGAGTTTTAATAACGGGCCTTGTTTTTGAGTACAGTCTATCACAAAATTAGTTTGAATGTATATGAGCCAAGTGACAAAAGCTTGAATAGGTACAGAAATGTAAGGCAGCATGAATTAAAATTTCTTCAGTATATAGTACAAAAAACTGAAAAAAGACTTTTGAGGTACAGTTCCTGTAAAGTCTTATCAGGTATATTTAAAGCAGGAGTCACAGAGTGCTGAACCCTCAGTACCTTGTCATGCCTAGTTAATTACAAAATCACTTAAAACATGCAATTTGTTGAAATATTATTTTGTATATATTTTTTTCTCATCTAGTGGTATGGGAAATTTAATTTATGAAACAAATCTCCTGAAATAAAGATTAATTGTGTGTGTCCAGATGAAATGTTGACTTTTGACAAGCGGAACTGAAGAGATTTCAGTCCCTGCAGCCTGTAATGTAAAATCTTTAGCCAGCCAGTTACCAAATTCTGTTAAAGCCCACATCTTCCTTTGATGAAGGACAAGTTAATTGATAGAGAATTGTGGGCCAACTGAATGCCTGAAATGTAAACATTATCCTTTTTGCCACTGCATAAATATTTACAGGCAAAAACAATGGTTAGTAACCAGACCAGAATTATTGTCTTATTTTAAACTTAGTGGAAAACCCACCACTCCTTGCCAATCGTTCAGAATATTCTGTCGTTTCCTTCAATTTTGATTCTTTGATATATTTTCCCTTTAAAAAAATATTTTTGATGTATTTGCAAACCAGATTTCAGTTTTCTGTGTGTTAAATGATGCAGTACATAAAATAAAATCTTATCTTCTAGGGGATCAGACAATATACTCATACCTGGCTGTTTGCCATACAGAATAAAGGAAAACCTAGCAAACCCTTAACAACTATGTTAAAATGTTGTCATGTGGACACATCCTTGACCTATAACATCATTTGGCAGGGCTAACAATTTACAAAATGTGGAGTAGAACACATCACACCAAAACAATTTTATAGTGATTATCCTGACAGGTCTGCTACGTAATATTATGGAGGGGGGGAGAGAGAAAGAGTCATAAATGAGCTTATCTAAAATGGCACAGTAACCTGCTTCTGTTTGATATGGAACAGTACTGGTTTGTTAAAGAGACATATCTTGTCTTCTAAGAGGCAATAGTAACACTTGAGGAAAGTCTGATGGTGCATTATGCTCATCTTGGCCTTCCTAAGGCCTTCAACGTTTTTCTTTGTAAAGGAATATCTGACAAATTTAAAGTACTAAATGTCAATCCATATCAAGTTCAGTGGGTAAAACAGTAATTAAGAAAGAGTACACTGCAAGTTAGAATTGGAAGGTTGCTACCAATTAATTTCGGGTTAACAACAGTGTCTCACAGATCTGTTTACTAGTGCCACTTCTTTTCAGAGTATTTTTCAGTTAAACTTAGAAAATGGGCTCTGGATAACCAAATATGTCATTGGTTACAGATTATAGAACATAATTACTACAATAAAATATGTAGAAGCTCTCCAAGACAGAAAATAAAACATATGTGCCTGGTGCAGCAGTGATGACCCCGCCCTTATTTTCAACAACTGCAACGTTATAAGACTTGGAAAATGACATAAATTATGACAAAATACATTGCCAAGTCAAAAAACATGACACCATCATTAAAGATCTAGGGGCAATGGTAGACAACAATTTAAATTTTGAAATTCTAAAGAAAGTCTGTCCCCGGGATTCATGAAGCTTGCGCCAGATGCAGGCATAGCATTGGCGTTCCAACACCAAATATGGCCGGCGAGCAATCCAGGTACGAACTGTTTCCACGTGCACTACCTGCGTACGCTACGCCCACACAGCTCCTGGCCTCTGTATGCTAATTACCCCATTTACAGCAGTGTAGCATGCAAATGAAGGTATTTAGTGATCCAGGAAGTGGTGCAGATGTAGTGTAAGCATGCAGAAATGTAAACCGTAAAAAACGGTTTACATTTTTGCAAACATAAAATCGGAGCCATGACAGCTGGTCAGACACATGTATTATATTGTTAATATATGCCAATGGCTAAGTATATAGCCATTGGCATAAAAAATGTACAAAATATAAAAAGAACATTTAATTTCATTTTTCGCACTATAACAAAGTTTAAGCGCAGGGCAGCGGCACGCAAACCGGATGGCAAGGAAAATAGAAAAATATAGAATACAACTGCAATGTAACACATATCATGATTTCCCCATAATAGTCAATGGCAGGCATGTTACACCACACCATGGTGCAAGGGTTGCTAAGGGGCTGTGACAGTGTTTTGCGCGGTAGCTAGGAATTAGTAGGCAATGCCATGCAAATGAGTGGAGTAATAGTGAATCACAGATTCCCCACTGGTGTAAAGATGCACCTCACAGTGTAGCGTTATAACACCGAGGTGTGCCCTTGAGATAGAAATGACATCAAGAGAGGGGTGTGTCACCTTTGCTGTAAGCAGATAGGAGCATTGCTAATCCCATTTTCCCGTAGCTATGCAAAGCTGCAGGAAAGGGGTGTGTTGAACTGGCTACAGCTTTGCTTAGCTGACAGCACACAAGGTAACCGAGTATGCATGTGAACTGCATGCACATACAAATCAAGTCACCACCTGGTGAGCAGGGTAGGCGCTACATAAACCACAAGGGATACCCCTCCATCAACTGGCAGGTTGTGTGCAATGCCCAGGGCATTATCATGGATGTGTGTGCTGGCAGCCCTGGAAGCTATCATGACTCCCACATCTGGCATGCCTACAGCTGTATCAGGTATTTGTCTAGGGGGACATCCCATGTGGCCACCTGGTGGGGGATGCTGGCTATGCACTGGAACCATGGATGATAACTCCCATCAGAAATGCACACACACCCATGCTAGAATGCCATAATGAAGCACAAGCACAAACCAGAATCATCATAGAGTGTGTGTTTGGGATGCTTAAATCACAGTTCGGTTGCTTGGACATATCTGGTGGAGCCTTGCAGTATCCTCCAGACATGTGTGCCCACATCTTCATAGTATGTGCCATGCTACACAATATTATCCTGCAGAAACAGCTGCAGCAGGGACAGAATGGTGAAGGCCCTCACAGCCCACCACCATTGCCAAGGGCCCCACAGGCACAGAGGTACTCAGACCACGAACACCCTGAGCCAGATCCAGTAGGCAGATGGAGGTGTGCCCAGTATGCCCATGCCTTGGCAAGGAGGGAACATATAGCACACACACACTGACAGTGTAGGCATCTAGGGACTGACACCTTTCTCCACCTGCACACACAGTAAAAATGGATGGCACACACACACACACACAAGACTACCTGTAAATTGTCATGTATAGGCAGTCTACTGTGTGCATCCAACATAGGCATCCCTCAACTATTGCACACACAACTGCTATTGGCACAAGGTAAGTCAACACCTGAACAGTAAATTAAGCTATCAGCATGTGCTGATACTGTATGTATAGATTCATAGGTTCATAGGTAGCTACTTGGCTAACTGTCTGAGGGCATTCATAAGACTAGCCAAAATGTGTCAGCTTTTGCCACCCCATTGATTAATTAACTGTCCCTCCATGAAGCAGAGCCAATAGCGGGATCCCTGGGGTGTATCTACTGTTCCCATCCACTCTTCAAGGTTTCTCTTGAAGAGAGTTAGTGAGGGGCTCTGTATAATGTAATTAGGGATGTAGTTCCATAGCATGGGGGGTTTCTGTGACAGGAAACTGTCCCTCCAGCATCTTCTAGTTATTGTGGCAAGGTTCAGCTCACTACAGCATGTGGCTCACTGTGACATGGATTCCCATATGTGGAGCATATCCATTAATCCTGAGTTGGAAATGGCTTTGTTGGCCAGCAGAGATCATCTCTGAGTAAATGAGATGCCACTGAGTAAAGCAGGAGTTTATTCAGTCTGGCTGCATAGGACATATGTTTGAGGCCAGTAATCCTCTTGGCGAGGTATGTTCGTGGACCTTCCAGCTATCAGAAGTGTCTTCTGAGGTACATCCCAAATGGGTTATTATACTCTATGATGGGACCGATGAGTGATGAGTAAGGGCACTATAACCTCAGTATGTCTAGATGCAAATTTTTAGTAATTAGATGGTCTACATAGAAGGATGTCCTAACTACTTTGGAGATATGATTGTCAAAGGAGAGATCACTATCTACCTTAGTCTCCAGATACCCCATTACCTCGTCTGTATTAAAGTGGCTGTCACTTATGTGTTAATATGTGGGTGTATAGTTTTTCAAAAATGGAATGACCATGCAGTTTGTCGCACTTAGTTGGAGTCCATGATTTTGACACCCTGTGTCGGTCTCTGTGAGGCCCCTTGAAGGATGTCTGTGTCATCTGGACTGTCTGGCTCCCAGTATGGCTCCCAGTTTGCAGTCATTGCCAGACATGGTCTGCCATAGTCCACCTGTGCTTGTCTGTACCTCTGAGAATTATATGCCAAACAGTATGGGTCCCAGGACTAAGTTCTGTGGGACACCAGTTGTGACTGGTTAAGAGTTGGACCTGGAGGCTGCTAGTCTTACCATACGGGTTTTGTGTGTAAGCCTGTTGGCAACCCATCATGTGATGTATGGGTTTATGTACAGACTGGTGAGGTTATCAATAATACCTGAGTGGGAAATGGTGTCAAAAGCCTTGGCGAGGTCCATGTAGTATGTGTGAACCACCTCTCCCCTCATCTAATGTCTTGGTGACTGTCTGTAAGATGTCTAACAGGTTCAGTAGGCATGATCTGCACTCAACCAAGCTGACCTGGGTTGGATCAAGTGTTTGGAGGTTAGCAATGTCTTTGTCAGTGAGGGACATGAGGATGCGCTCCATAGCATTGCAGACCAGGCTAGTCAGGCTTACAGGGTGGTAGTTACCATGGTCAGTTGTGTTTCCACCTTGGTGGAGTGGAATAACCATTGCTATGCATCATTGTATGGGCATGTAGCCTGTGTAGAGGCTGAGGTTGAAAAGCTTAATTAGGTGGGGGGTTAGTTTGTCTTGTAATGCTTGCAAGATGCAGTCTGGGACACCATCTGCCTCCAATGACGCTGTGTTTTGCCATCTGAGATGGCCATTTCCACCTGTGTGTCTCTGATGTCTGGATTACTGTACTTTCCGGGTATTGTTGTGGACTCTTTAGGGGGTGAAGTTTGCACTGAATGTATCTGCAAGGATGTTGGCGATATCAGTAGGGTCAGTATATTTTATGCTATATTGTACCGGCACAGTGCAAATCTGTGTGTTACCACTTAGATCCTTGACATAGCCAAAGAAGGCTTTGTGGTTATCTTTCGAATCCCTACATATTTTCCTGTTGATGTTAGCCTTGGATGATTTTATGAAGGACCTATGTTTCTTAGTAATACTGGTCACAGATGTCTGCCCTTCTTGGGTTTTGCTGTTTTTCTGGACTACTGTCCTACTTCTGTTGTATAGCCTGTTTATTGCAGGAGTCCACCAGACTGGTGTCCTTGTCTAGGAGGTGTGAGTCATGGTTTACCACTGATGGCATGATCGATACATCCTTGTAGGTGCTTATAGAGGGCATTTGTAAATCTTTCTGTATCTTGAGCAGTGTTTTCCTTAGCGTGGGGCTGTGAAACCTCCCACCTCTGTCTTTAGTAGTGTGAATTTAGCTGTAGGAAAGGTATTCACTGTGGTTTCCTTGGGTGGTGGAGATGGTTGGGTGTGGAAATCATCAGTGTATAGTCCATTGTCAGATCTAACCAGTGACCGGTTTACCCCTGTTGTGGTGCACCTGTCACCCATGTTGGTGATTACCACTTCTAGTAAGTTTCCACCTCTCGTTAGGGAGTTTACCATCTGACACAGGACATATGAGGTGATAAATTCCAGGAAGCGCTGGGCCTGTAAGTGAGTACTCAAGTAAGATTCCCAATAAATGGTAGAGTAGTTGACATCGACCAATACCAGGGTGTTCAGTAGAACTGTCATGTTTTCCACTGTCTCCAGGTAGGAGGAGTGGTGGTCCTGGGTAATGGAGGGTAATCTGTAGCAGGCCACAGTTTGCATTGCAGTTGTGGCTGATGTTAGCTGCACATGGATGATCTCAGAGGTATCATGCTGCCTCACCAACCTGGGGTGTATGTATCCCTGATGAATATGGATACACCCCCTCCATGTCTGTGTCAGTCCACACTCTGTGGCCGTAATGTGTGGCATGGGTTGTAGTCCAGTAGTGCTGGTGTGCTCTCAGGAGCCTTAAAATAGGTCTCAGTTACTGCACAGATGTTGACGTTATCCATAATGGAGGACTGCTGTGAGTGCATGCATGTTATGATTACAACTCCCTGGCGTTGAGCAGCATAACCCTCAATGATTTTGCTATTGTGCTGTTTACGGAGGTGGGAATCACTTTTGAGACTTGCCTAAAAAGGCACCATGGAGGCACCAATAACCTTGGCCAGTATTCCAAAGCCAAAGGCTGACACATGCAAGCCGGTATGATATTGTTGCATGCATGTTTCATCTGTGCTTGTTTCTCATCTTTCCTGTAGGTAACCTACTGATAAGCAATAGAAAGCCTTAAACTTATATAAGTCTTCTAGCTTCCAAGATAGGCTTTGGAGTGATTAAGCATCAGTGTTCTGTATGTTCTTGCTGTACTTAACTGTTTTCTGACTACATGGTGATTTTATTGTATATTGTGATCTGAAAGCTCTGTTTATTCACATATTATGTCTGTGATGGCCTGCACGTTAGAGGTTCACAGGGAACACACACACACAAGACTACCTGTAAATTGTCATGTATAGGCAGTCTACTGTGTGCATCCAACATAGGCATCCCTCAACTATTGCACACACAACTGCTATTGGCACAAGGTAAGTCAACACCTGAACAGTAAATTAAGCTATCAGCATGTGCTGATACTGTATGTATAGATTCATAGGTTCATAGGTAGCTACTTGGCTAACTGTCTGAGGGCATTCATAAGACTAGCCAAAATGTGTCAGCTTTTGCCACCCCATTGATTAATTAACTGTCCCTCCATGAAGCAGAGCCAATAGCGGGATCCCTGGGGTGTATCTACTGTTCCCATCCACTCTTCAAGGTTTCTCTTGAAGAGAGTTAGTGAGGGGCTCTGTATAATGTAATTAGGGATGTAGTTCCATAGCATGGGGGGTTTCTGTGACAGGAAACTGTCCCTCCAGCATCTTCTAGTTATTGTGGCAAGGTTCAGCTCACTACAGCATGTGGCTCACTGTGACATGGATTCCCATATGTGGAGCATATCCATTAATCCTGAGTTGGAAATGGCTTTGTTGGCCAGCAGAGATCATCTCTGAGTAAATGAGATGCCACTGAGTAAAGCAGGAGTTTATTCAGTCTGGCTGCATAGGACATATGTTTGAGGCCAGTAATCCTCTTGGCGAGGTATGTTCGTGGACCTTCCAGCTATCAGAAGTGTCTTCTGAGGTACATCCCAAATGGGTTATTATACTCTATGATGGGACCGATGAGTGATGAGTAAAGGGGCACTATAACCTCAGTATGTCTAGATGCAAATTTTTTAGTAATTAGATGGTCTACATAGAAGGATGTCCTAACTACTTTGGAGATATGATTGTCAAAGGAGAGATCACTATCTACCTTAGTCTCCAGATACCCCATTACCTCGTCTGTATTAAAGTGGCTGTCACTTATGTGTTAATATGTGGGTGTATAGTTTTTCAAAAATGGAATGACCATGCAGTTTGTCGCACTTAGTTGGAGTCCATGATTTTGACACCCTGTGTCGGTCTCTGTGAGGCCCCTTGAAGGATGTCTGTGTCATCTGGACTGTCTGGCTCCCAGTATGGCTCCCAGTTTGCAGTCATTGCCAGACATGGTCTGCCATAGTCCACCTGTGCTTGTCTGTACCTCTGAGAATTATATGCCAAACAGTATGGGTCCCAGGACTAAGTTCTGTGGGACACCAGTTGTGACTGGTTAAGAGTTGGACCTGGAGGCTGCTAGTCTTACCATACGGGTTTTGTGTGTAAGCCTGTTGGCAACCCATCATGTGATGTATGGGTTTATGTACAGACTGGTGAGGTTATCAATAATACCTGAGTGGGAAATGGTGTCAAAAGCCTTGGCAGGTCCATGTAGTATGTGTGAACCACCTCTCCCCTCATCTAATGTCTTGGTGACTGTCTGTAAGATGTCTAACAGGTTCAGTAGGCATGATCTGCACTCAACCAAGCTGACCTGGGTTGGATCAAGTGTTTGGGGGTTAGCAATGTCTTTGTGAGTGGGGGACATGAGGATCGCTCCATAGCATTGCAGACCAGGCTAGTCAGGCTTACAGGGTGGTAGTTACCATGGTCAGTTGTGTTTCCACCTTGGTGGAGTGGAATAACCATTGCTATGCATCATTGTATGGGCATGTAGCCTGTGTAGAGGCTGAGGTTGAAAAGCTTAATTAGGTGGGGGGTTAGTTTGTCTTGTAATGCTTGCAAGATGCAGTCTGGGACACCATCTGCCTCCAATGACGCTGTGTTTTGCCATCTGAGATGGCCATTTCCACCTGTGTGTCT
Source organism: Protopterus annectens (assembly GCF_019279795.1). NCBI lineage: Eukaryota > Metazoa > Chordata > Ceratodontiformes > Protopteridae > Protopterus > Protopterus annectens. The sequence continues at coordinate 1,112,486,348 of NC_056727.1, forward strand.
CTGATGTCTGGATTACTGTACTTTCCGGGTATTGTTGTGGACTCTTTAGGGGGTGAAGTTTGCACTGAATGTATCTGCAAGGATGTTGGCGATATCAGTAGGGTCAGTATATTTTATGCTATATTGTACCGGCACAGTGCAAATCTGTGTGTTACCACTTAGATCCTTGACATAGCCAAAGAAGGCTTTGTGGTTATCTTTCGAATCCCTACATATTTTCCTGTTGATGTTAGCCTTGGATGATTTTATGAAGGACCTATGTTTCTTAGTAATACTGGTCACAGATGTCTGCCCTTCTTGGGTTTTGCTGTTTTTCTGGACTACTGTCCTACTTCTGTTGTATAGCCTGTTTATTGCAGGAGTCCACCAGACTGGTGTCCTTGTCTAGGAGGTGTGAGTCATGGTTTACCACTGATGGCATGATCGATACATCCTTGTAGGTGCTTATAGAGGGCATTTGTAAATCTTTCTGTATCTTGAGCAGTGTTTTCCCTTAGCGTGGGGGCTGTGAAACCTCCCACCTCTGTCTTTAGTAGTGTGAATTTAGCTGTAGGAAAGGTATTCACTGTGGTTTCCTTGGGTGGTGGAGATGGTTGGGTGTGGAAATCATCAGTGTATAGTCCATTGTCAGATCTAACCAGTGACCGGTTTACCTCTGTTGTGGTGCACCTGTCACCCATGTTGGTGATTACCACTTCTAGTAAGTTTCCACCTCTCGTTAGGGAGTTTACCATCTGACACAGGACATATGAGGTGATAAATTCCAGGAAGCGCTGGGCCTGTAAGTGAGTACTCAAGTAAGATTCCCAATAAATGGTAGAGTAGTTGACATCGACCAATACCAGGGTGTTCAGTAGAACTGTCATGTTTTCCACTGTCTCCAGGTAGGAGGAGTGGTGGTCCTGGGTAATGGAGGGTAATCTGTAGCAGGCCACAGTTTGCATTGCAGTTGTGGCTGATGTTAGCTGCACATGGATGATCTCAGAGGTATCATGCTGCCCCACTAACCTGGGGGTGTATGTATCCCTGATGAATATGGATACACCCCCTCCATGTCTGTGTCAGTCCACACTCTGTGGCCGTAATGTGTGGCATGGGTTGTAGTCCAGTAGTGCTGGTGTGCTCTCAGGAGCCTTAAAATAGGTCTCAGTTACTGCACAGATGTTGACGTTATCCATACGGAGGACTGCTGTGAGTGCGTGCATGTTATGATTACAACCCCTGGCGTTGAGCAGCATAACCCTCAATGATTTTGCTATTGTGCTGTTTACGGAGGTGGGAATCACTTTTGAGACTTGCCTAAAAAGGCACCATGGAGGCACCAATAACCTTGGCCAGTATTCCAAAGCCAAAGGCTGACACATGCAAGCCGGTATGATATTGTTGCATGCATGTTTCCCATCTGTGCTTGTTTCTCATCTTTCCTGTAGGTAACCTACTGATAAGCAATAGAAAGCCTTAAACTTATATAAGTCTTCTAGCTTCCAAGATAGGCTTTTGGAGTGATTAAGTATCAGTGTTCTGTATGTTCTTGCTGTACTTAACTGTTTTCTGACTACATGGTGATTTTTATTGTATATTGTGATCTGAAAGCTCTGTTTATTCACATATTATGTCTGTGATGGCCTGCACGTTAGAGGTTCACAGATAGGTAGTAGGCTATCTGCCCAAGGGCATTTAGAAGCATAGCTACAGTGTGTTGGCTTTCTCCACACCATTGATGAAGTAACTGAGCCTCTGTCAAGCATAGCCAATGAAGTGATTCCAGGCAGAGTTGCCAGAAGATGTTGAAGACTGGGGTGGCGGAGGGTGATAGGGGCACTTAGTGATTTAAAGAGGGCATGTTAATGTGAAACATCAACACCATTCAATTTCCCCAACAGGTCTTGCAGTTATAAAACTAGAGGGGCTCCCCCACCCCCTGGCTGTATGGTTCTGGGACACATGTACCCAGGGGTGTATATTCTGTTACCCATTCACACATCAAGGTTTCTCATGAAGTGTCTCAGTGAGGGGCTATGCCTAATGTAGTTAGGAATTTAATTTATAGTCTCTCATTTCATTTGTTATGTTTTTATTTCAAGAGTAAGTGAAGCTCAGTGGGTTTGGGCGCCTCCGCCCTTTGCATAGACTAGCTTACACATAGAAATCATCTGAATAGGAAATAGGCAGAAGCAACGTTAATGTTAATAGTGTAATGGTTACAGCATTTGCATAGTATCTGTGCATTCCTGGTTCAAATCCCAATAAAGTCAGAGATGTTTTTCATGTTAAAAAGTATACCTTAACCACAGCTTGAATATCTAGGTAGTATTCTTCAGTATAATAAACATTTGAAACACCCATATATACCTATGTGTGCTGGAGGGTAAAGTCAACAGAGAATGTAATGTTATGTAAGCATATAGTGAGATGTTACTTCACTGAAATGTATCTATCCTGAGTGGTTAGCAGATGTGGCCGTATTTGCGTGCACAGGTTATAAGATTTAAAGTTTGTTTAACTGTGTTTAACTGCTGCTTTAATGTCACACAAACACTTTTAAACATGCTTAGAACTGCTTAAATGAGCCTTATTCTGGAGTAAAACACATTTTTAAAGCATCGCAGGTGCTGAACCCTGGACCATGCACACCATAGTCATGGGACTTACCACTAAGCCATCTGAGCTGTATATGTGTTTCATGGTCTTTATACTACACCTTGTACTATAGGCATTCCACAGTACTGACCACAAATGGGACAGTCACTTTGTGTGCATATGTACAGTACATTGTAATGTACTGTAGTTTGTGAATCAACATATACAAGTCTACATATGTATAGCTGTTACAATTTAATACTAAATATATATATATATATATATATATATATATATATATATATTTATTTATTTACAGTTACATCTATAGCCATATATCTAAACATCTATGAACACACTTTGTGACACAGAAGCAATCCAAAGGAATTGAAGTGTACACAAAACACATGCAGCTCTGCTATTATAACTATTAATATTAACTTAATTCACCATAGAAGGGTTGGTTGTTGTGTATGTGGAGATTGGGGTGGGGGGGGGAATGATGGGCAATGAAATTATGCATTAAGGAGAGCCTGGGTTGGATGTTCAATAAGTGAACTGGTGGGGTATACATGGAGTATGCGGACAATATAAAACGGACACAAAACAAGAAACTTTCTCATTCATAATACACCCTGTCATGTCACATTGCAATACCTAATTTCACAAACATATGAACATTAACATGTATCAGACATATGTACACCAACTGTCACATTTGTTTTCAGTAGTGAGGAATGCCCATAGTAAAATGTATATTCTAAACACCATAACATTTGTACATATCTCAGATGCCTTAGTGGTAAAGTCAGTGACTCTGGTGTTCATGGTCCAGGGTTCAAGGGCTGTTCATTTATTTTGAGGGTCAGAATAATGGCTGTCAGATGCAGGTTGATTAAAGCACTTTTAAGCAGTTGTAAGCGGTTTTGTGCAGGTTTGCACGACGGTAAGCGGCGCTTAATCATGGTTAAATGGATAAGCGCTTCACAGGCTTAACCTTTGCTTAACGTCATGCAGACCACGGGCAAACCTGCTTACAACCGCTTAAATGTGCGTGTCGCCTTTCCTTCCAGTGCCTGTTCTGAGAGGTAAAATAATAACCACTTCCAGGATTAGAACCCGCAACCATGTACACCATCCTCAGAGTAACCTACCACTAAGCTACCTGAGATGTACCTATGCCAGTTGTGTAATCAGACAGGTTAAAACACAAAAGGGAGGATTGTGTGGAAATAGGACAAACCGCCATGTACCCAATGAAAGGAATATGCTATATATATATATATATATATATATATATATATATATATATATATATATACATATATATACATATATACATATATATACATATATATATATATATATATATATATATATATATATATATATATATATATATATATATGTAGAGAGAGAGAGAGAGAGAGAAACATAGATACATGTCAATATATAGAGATATACATATATATATGTAGATATATAGATCGGTTAAAAACATGTACACATCTATGGAGGTACATATAAACATATGCAATAATATATATTATATATCTATATCTATATACACACACACACACACATATATATATATATATATATATATATATATATATATATATATTTACATACATACATACATACATACATGTGTGTATACAGCATCTGAAGTGTTCAAATCTGAGTATAACATGGACCATAGCAATCACACATTCTGCCACCCCCAAACAATATGAATATAACATATGAAGAGTATATGGCAATACACTATCACAAATATGTTATATGGACATGAGTCAAATAGGGTTAGTCACCAACACAACTACAATGACTACAAATATCCATGACAGAAATACACAGACATCTCTCATTTAGCAAAACTTTATTACATTCTGATGTATTGCCAAAAGGATTCAAGGACTAACAGTACCTGCATGCTATACAGGAAGCATTTAACAGTAGCTTAATGAATCAGCCTGTAATTGCCATAGTATTAGTCCACTAAGGGATAGGTGTTCACATAGGGAAAGAACCCTCACACACATATAGAATATGTATAAAAGCAGTTCCTACACACCTGCATCTGCTATGTACACCCACCAACATCTCCTCCACACCCAAACTAATTACAACAATACATATTATCATACCATAACCAATTATTCACCCACTGTACGACATCTGCTGAAACCTTAACATACCTGGACAGAGGCACACTAACATGGCCCTATGTGAAATAGTTGCTGTTATACAATGGAACAGCTGCTGATGTTACAGGGTTTGTTTGAACTAATCCTGTTTTAGAGGGTTGAAAAGTAATTACACTAGGAAGTGTTACCAATTACTGATTATCAGCATGGTATGATACACATTTACGCCAAACTAAAGATGTCTGGTGAGCACACTGTAAACCCCCTAACATTATATGCATAGCCATACAGCCTTGAGCTGGTCAAACATCCTGGCCAGACTGAAACATATGCAGAAGTATTAGGTACAGAGAAACCCTGCACAAGTAGCAATGTTCAGAAATATAACAGCAGTACTCACATGTAGACCAAATCTTCCAGGCATTACACACAATATATTTGTGCTTGTCTCCATACAGCTGTTGCAATAGATTTCAAACAACACTTCCAGGCTGTCTTCCTCACAAGTAAGGCAAAGGGACAACGCCCAAGTGGAGTACTCAATTATACTCCACCGTTGCCATGGTATTGGCTAAGGGAGTAGCTGCACAGCTAATATGCATGTAATTAACTACTATGGAACACCAATTGGTGATCAGGACAGCACGTTACTGATTTCTAACTATAAAAGGATGCCTTGTCACACATTCAAACCATCTGTATCTACCTGCAAAATAGTACAAAATACCCAACAGAAAATCAAAACACAAACCGGAAACGATTAATATACCAGTCAATAACACCTCCAATTACTAAGAAAGTATGTATAACATTTAGTATGTCTGTGTATGTAGTACCTGTTCTGTAATAATTACAGTGTAATCAGTGCATATAGTGGAAATAGCTATCTTGTAGCGATGTATTGTTGAGCAGTAGCAATGCTTGTAGTATTCTATGTGTGTACTGCTGTAGGTCACAAGGCAAACTCCTCATATACCACAAGGGATGATATATATGGGCTTGGAATTCACCAATTCTTTTCCAGCCACTGTCAGTGTTAGGGTTGGTCCAACAAGTATGCGCTATAACAGTGGATAGTATATGTTGATATACTGTAACAGCAGACATATGTGTGGGTGTATTAGTGAGATGAACATGTCAAAGGTGGGCTTACTGTGCAAATATGATTTGTATTGTGGGATATTGTACCAATAACTGTGTAATGTACAGTATTTTAGGCAGATCTGTATTCCATTTTACATAGCATTTCTGTTATGTTATGCAAACATTAGTTATGTCTATTGGCAATTACAATACTCAATAACAGGATACATATGACTTGTATTCATCTGACAGTTTAGCAGCATGACAGCAAAGAATATTGGAAGAGCTAGGTAACTATCCATGCACATAAGGCATGTAATATCCACCTCACTAGTATTGTTTGCAAGCAATTGCAGCTGTGCATGTGTACATGTTATGCAAATGTGTAGTGACCCTTGTTACAGGGCTGGCCCAAATGGCTATGTGAACATCTACATAGAGTGGATGTTGAGAGTAGAGACTTACTGGTTGAACTTTCAGGTTTGTGTAGCCTAACCTCTCATTGCCAACCTAACAGCCGCTTGCAAATACTGTATGTAAGGTTGTGCACAGTACTGGTAATGAAATAGGTTGCATATCATCTGCAACTCCAGCGTAACATCTGCAGTAGGAGTGTAAGATGTAGGAGACCACTGCCCATGTGTAAATAGCTGCTTCATAGGTGATGGCTTGCACTATCTGATTATATCCTGATCATGTTGATAGTGGCAGCAGAGTCTATTGATACTTGACTCTGTTTGGGGAGTGAGTGTCTGTGCCCAACAGAGCTCATGGTTTTGGTGGATATGTGAGTATATAACCAGAAAAGGAAACAGACCTGTAGACACTTGCATCATCTGTAATCAACTATCAGGATGTGATGTGCTCCTCAGAGGAGGATTGCTGCTAAAGGTAGCTACCATGTTTCTGTAATAGCCAGCGTTGTCACGTCCATAACACAAATATTTACTTGTGAGCATCACTGTCTAAAACAGCTTCATAAGCAATAAGTAAACTAAATACAGTACTTGGTACTTGTAGTACTGAATGCTCATACAGGCATGTCCACTAGTCAGCTACTGGTGTTTACTAATGTCAGCTTTGTGTATGTGGCCATCCTGGGGGAATGTAATCTCTATGCCATGTACACTGCCAAAACCACCTAACACCACACCCCACACATTGCCTGGGATGCAGCTACAGCGGTAAGCTGGAAGGCAGTCCAGTCTACAGCCATGACTGGACTGGACAGTCATGAGGTGTAGGTTAACACATGCATCTCATCATCACAACCAACACATACCCTTACCAGAACACAGTAAGGACACCCATGCTTACCACCAGAAATCACACACATTCACAGAGGCTTCTAAGTATCTGGCCAAGCAAGAGACCTCCCAAGCTGGAATAGACAGACAACAAAATACAAAAACTGTATGACATAGTTTGCATAATTGTGCCACACCTCAGAACATGTGGCCAGAAATATGCCCAACAGTACTCATTTGTGAATGCAAACTCTAGCACTATGTTACACACCAAGCTATATGAGGGCAATCATACTGTCAGCTGCCTGTCTGCCATGATTAGCCACATACCCATACACTCAGACGACCTTTTGAACTATACACATGGCTCTGGCATATTCCATGTTGTTGTGCAGGACCTGTGATGCAGTAGCCTGGACTGCATGGAAACACACATGTAGGAACTGTCAGGTCTTGTAGCCCATGCAGGTATGTTCCAAGGCCTGGGTATCATTCTGCCATTGGCTAGAATGATACTGCAGTACAGGGACAAAAGGACTGTAGTCCACAATTGTCTGATGTACTGGTGTAATTCAAAGGGTATGCAGTATCTCTCTGCCTGGGATAACATGGTTGACAGACCATGATGCTTTGCCAGACAGGGCCTGCACCTGTCACCCCTGGGAATCTGGATACTGGCTAGGGCTCATGCTTCCACTATAGTGCCTTCATCATGAAAAGTTCCAGTGAAAGTCCACTGCTGTAACAGGGACAGCCAAGCAATAAACTACGGGTCTCACTACTTAATGATAAATTTCAGAATCTCAATATGGACTCATTTACGTCAATCCTTAACAGGGAGAACATATCTGTGCAGTGACTGAGATATGGTTCAATGCTCCAGAGAGCACCCCTGTATGACCATGTTATAACACATATCTCACCTCTTGGCCATTATCCTTTATTGGAACACATGGGCCACAGGTGTGTCCATATTCCTGAAGGATATGTACACCCCCACGCTAGTTGCACTTACCTAACTTCAGATGCAGTATGCTGAGCAACTAACTTTGTGCCAAAGTGAAATCCAAATTGCACCTTGCGGCAGATAACCCACCATGCCTCAGAATTCCCAACTGTCATATTGTGCTGTAATGGGGAATATTAGGTTTGAGACAGAAAACCATAATAATGGCTACTCTCAACTTTCCCATTATGAACTGGGAAGAGTCATGTACCAACACCTGTGCTCAGTGCAAGTTGGATTTCATCAACCCCAATGACATGGATCACCATAGTCACACAAAGAGGGCTAACAGTATGCTACACATAGTCAGTCTCCAAAGCCAATGTTATGCTTCTTAAGAGCGAAGTGGTGACTGTCATGGCACCCATGCAGATGGACAATGCATGTGCAAATGCTGAATCCTACACAAATGCACTTTAAGCACTCACATAAGTGCAGTGATTGTGCCACTGAAACAGAACCAAGATTCAACCAAACAAACAGGAAGGCAAACTGGTGGTACCCTGCCTTAAACTGTACCACATACGGTAGTAACTGTTGCAAGAGTGAACACACATGAGTGGAGGTGATCCCTGTTCAGCCTCAGTAAGATGCAGATACACCATATAAAGCCACACAAAGCTACTGTGAAAGTAATCAGCCACATATTATGTGGCCAACCACAGAGCATTCTATAGTTGTGTCATGAATCGTAATGGCAACAAGACCTGCCGTGCTTCACAGCACTATGGCATGATACTGCACCTACAGAAATAGCACCTGTTTATCCAGATAGGGTCTTGGATAACCTAAATCCACACTCACCTCCCCCCAACAGGTACACGTATTGATATATCCATGTACACTACAGAGCCCCTGTAGTAACAACTATGCAGGTACAAGCTGCTCTCTCTAAAGCCATACATACAGCTTGCATGGGACCTGTCAACATCCCAGGGTGTATCCTACACAAATGTCAGAACACTTTGCTCTCCACATACACATCATGTTCAATCATAGCTTCATGTCAGGCTGTGTACACACTGAATGTTGCACAGCAACAGTTATCACATGCCACAAAGGGGGAGACACCACTGATAATGGGAAATATTGCACTACTACCCTGCTGAGTCTGGTCTGTAAGGACATGAACCTTGATCAACTTATTTGATGTAGTCAGTACAGATGTAGATGACAGTAAGGTTGATTCACACAGCATATCATGACCTTGCCAGGTCTTAGGACACCATCACCCATACTGTGTTCCAGCTGCACTCAGTAAACTAGGTGTATATTCCTATGTCACAGGAGTGAATGACAACTGGACTGCTGGCAGAACCAACACTACAGAAGGTGTCTGACTAATACACACACATCAAACCAGTGCCAGCTACAGTAATACAGGGTTCATTCCTGGTACTCCCCCTCTTTGTTATCTATACCACACAGACTAACACAGAAGGCATCTGCCTATTGAAGTTTGCAAATGACTATGAACTAGGAGCAATAGTTGACTCAATGAGTGCTGCGGGCAACATACAGAAGGGCCTTTGTGGGTCAGATGTGTGGTGTGTGACATATGGCCACAATATTTCAGTTAATTATTGCATTGTCATTCCTTATATTAAAAACCCTGTACCCATGAACTACCACCTAGGCAGCGGTCAACATAATGGAAACTGTGTATGTATGGGATGCAGCTGGACAGTAGTCTTTTCTTTGATAGTTACTTCACCACACCAGTCAGGTAGTCAGAAGTGGCCCCACTAATCATGACAGGGTGCCATCCATGAATATAGAGATCATTGTTCAGCCATACACAACACTCAAGTGACCCATAATAGAGCACATATTTTATTTAAGGGTTATTGGCCATGTTCAGATGGCCTACACCAGCCTTCCCAATCCCTAGCTCCACTATGTAGCATGATGCCTACCCTGAATAAAGCCATGTCCAGTACAGAGATGTTGGACATGCTACAATTACACATCCTGATTTCAAATAAACACATACTTCATGGAGATCCACCTTTATAGTACAATGATCACAACATGCCTGACAGATCCCTGTCCCATACACTTTACATACTCCGGCCATACTATGCATCCCTGTCCAGCAAAGCTGCACATTGCCCCTCTTTGAGACATGGTGTGACCGCATGGCAAATATATCAGTAATCCTGTGGATCAGTTCTGTGGCAATAAAACTTTTTATTTCCTTTTATTTCCTTTACTTGGCATTTGGAGATTTATTTTGCAGTTCCTGAGGTCTGGAGGAGTGTCGTCCATCTATTAATTTTTAAAGTGCGTCCGCATTCTTTCAGTGTGTTAGACTGAAACTTAACTGTCTGTTGGCTACAGCTAGGTAACCTTTCAGCCTAGGCTCATAAATGGCCCAGGGCATATAGCCTACTAGTTCACTATAACCATACATGCTATAGTTGATATCCAACCATGCAAATACCATCAAACTAGCCGTTGTTCCATGTGTTTCACACGTGCAACACAGGTAATACATGGCGGGATGCTAAACTGCTGTACAGTGCCATGTAGATGTATATGGCAAAACACATACATGTAAAACTTTCCGTGACCAGGTCTGCAGGGTCACAGGTCATGTCCCTTAAGGCTGTGTATGACTATATATGTGACATATACACAGCATTAAAGTCTATTGCATTAATGTGAACACATCCAGGCATGTGCTGATAGGTAAAGACACTAGTACAGGCAAACAGACATGCCCACATCAAGACAACATCCACATGGAGTATAAGCAATGTCATCACTTGACACACGCATATATGGTGATAACATCAAATCACCACTACATGTCAAATGTGTGAGAGTTAAACATGTCAGTGGTGTTAGTCTCGTGTAGATTTGCAAAGACATATTTGTAGTCTTAATAAATGTGATACACATGTATGTTCAGATGTACTTCTGTATGTCTCAGTGAGTTACTGTCTCCATCATCATGTCTTCCAGGTATGCCATGTGCAAGGCTGCCACCATACACCTGCTTGGAGGATGAGGTCCTCATTCCATACCTTCTCGACAACCATGTAACACTCTTCAGCCATGTGCCACAGGATGCACAGCAGCAGGATGCCCAGTGGGAGGAACTGCGCAGAAGGGTAAATGTTGTCGGCGGACACAATCGTGCCTATCAGCAGGTGCGCTGACACTGCAACAACATCGTTAGATGGGCGAAACAGTGTTCAAATGCAATCGCCAGGGAACAAGGTGTAACAGGTGGGGGGCCACTCACCCAGCCCCCACTCACACGTAGCGAAGACCTACTGGCCAACCTGGGGACACCTGCAGAACTCCATCCACAGGCTTTAGCTGGAATTGTGGAGGTGGGTGTCTCACAACCACTGAGCCTGGAGTTGCCTGGTAAGGCACTACTGCACATATAACACAACTATATTTCATATAGTTACATGTGTTACTGTACAATATGTAATGTAACATCATATGCAAGGCATGTATGCACACATGCCACATACTATAGTTTGCTACTCTATGTATGCACAGATGTGCATACTCCATAGCATAGTCTATTGTACTGGCTTATGTGCTAACATGCACATTGCACCCTATAGCTATCACACAGGTGTGGATAATGATCTTACTGCTGTGACACTCCTATTTAGGTACCTCTGCTGTTTCGCAGCAACAGCAGCCTGTTGCAGGTGAGATTGTTATTATTTATCAGGCTCGATAATGCACAGATCATATTAATTGTATGCTATCTGCCTTGTGGCAATTTAACACATGTACACATAATGTATGGTGGCCCTGTTAATATATACAGGTCAGACCTGCAATGCATCACAGTGGTTACCCATGTGGAATAATTGAAGAATATATAAAACACCTACACTAAACCTTACAAACTGTCATTGCCAGATGTGTGGACAGCTGTGAATACAATGGTGGAGGTGTGGCTCACTGTAGGGACATGTACTGCAGATCAGCATTACACATGTGGGGAATACAAACAGTACTATACAGATAGCATATGTGTGCACACACTCTAAATTTTTTGGAGTTGGAGTATGACCAGCCCACAGGATTCACCCTTGTGGATTATACCCTTGCTATGAATGTCACACAATGTCATGTGCTATCTGACATGCCCTTGACATTTAGTGGGCTGACTGCAACACTGCTTAACTGTCCTGCAAAACATGCTATCTCACATCCCAAACATACCACCATTTGTCTGCATAACCCTGTCCTCAGTGGAGCATATGACATCTATGGGTGTATGTCATATGGGACAACACTGACCTGTGAAATAGATGCCCATCACAACCATTGGACAAAACATGTTTACACATGGCCATGGAGGATGGCCAGAGACATGAAGCAACACACACAGTAGAAGTGATGTACATGTGTGTACACCCTGTTGTACATTGGCTTGACATAATACAACTATGGCTTTTGTGTAATGGTGATAGTGCAGATGTGAAACACTAAACATCATACAGGCCTGTGCACAGCTTGTGTAGGCATGACATCAAACCACCACATGTGTGTCTTGAACATCATGAGTGTGTGATGATATGAAAGCATTCACCTATATAGTATCAAAATACATACGTGTGTTTCACAACATACACATACTACCACATCAGGCCACAGATACAGTACATTCACCTTGCTGGTGTCAGACATCATTGTCATGCTTGCTCCTCATGTGTGTGAGGTACACAGATGGCATGTGGGACATGGAGTACTGCTAAGTTAACCATGTCTGGGCATAGTTGCCTGGCATCAGCAATATGGTTGCAGATGTGCAGGGGTGTCATCTGTATACCCTTCAGTGACCTGTGTCACACATTCCACATTAGGGTTTAGTGTGTATACACCTCAGTGATGTGGGTCACATTCCACATTAGATATGTATTGTATCTGAACACAGTCATGGCTATGAACTGTGTCTGCAACTCACACTGTATAGCAATAATGAAGCCACATGATGCCCTGCAATGGCTATGCACATCAGCTCAATGTGCAGTATGTCACTGTATATCTTTAGGGTGGACTGACAACATTGCATCAGCTGAAGGTCCATGTTAGTATAGCACGTCCCTGCATTGGGACACCATTACCTGACTGCATATTTGAAAGGACACCATTGTGTTAAACATGTATGCATGTCATTCAACATGTCAGCAGAAGACATGTCATACTACATGTGATTGGCAAGATCATATGCCACACATCAGGCTGGTGTACTGTTAGCCAGTGCTGGTCTGTGGCATCATTGCAAAGTAGGGAAAGCCATGTCAAACATGTGTGTACAGCCACATGCACATTGTCTGTAGACTCAGCTTAGGGGTAAGCAGAATAATGTTGAACAGACATGCACTGCTTTGGGGGAGATATGCAAGCTAGGGCTCAGGAAAACATAGTATTCATTCAACATACCCTTCTGCTCATGTCCTCCTCACACATAGGGGCAGTGGCCAACACAAAGCATCAGTGGCAGATGTACAAAGGTCAGCAATGGTCTGTTAACATGTGGGGTATGTTGCACAAAACATGACGGTGTGGTGCAACGGTGCATAGTGCATGCATTGTGTTGCAGGTTTGGGGCATAACCTACTAACACAAATGGTGCAACACAGGGATGTATGCTAACTACTATAATTGTGTAAGATGCATGCCTTCTGCTATAACACATGCATGCTGTTGTGTGCAACTCAGGGATGTATGATAACTACCACTATAAATGTTTAAGCTGTATGCCTTCTGCCATATCACATGCATGTTGCATGCCGTTGGGTACCATAGCATGTGCCTCTGTCTGTGTCTGTTTGTGTCTGTCTGTGTCTGTGTGTTTCTATACTGTGTGTGTGTTTGTGTGTGTGTGTGTGTGTGTGTGTGTGTGTGTGTGTGTGTGTGTGTGTGTGTGTGTGTGTGTGTGTGTGTGTGTGTGTGTGTGTACTGTGCTGTATAACTTATAATGTACAGTTCTTGTCTGCCCCTCACAGGTGTTGATGTAGGTGCGTTGCCCTCCTGCAGTCCACCTGATGTTAGTGTCCCCACAAACTCTAGCAGTGATGTTGAAAGTATTGTTGAGGCACAAGCAGGGTTGTCAGGGGCTGAATCTGTGTCATTGGTTGCCATTCCACCTGCATCCCCCTCATCCCTGCACACAGTTCTCATGCCTACACATACCCCATCACCAGTGGTCATAGAGGAAGGACAGTTGGCGGGTAGTAGCATGGAACAGGAAAGTGTGGAGACTATGGAAGGTGTGCCTGCACATCATGATCCCAGCCAACTGACTGGTGATGTCCCACACAGGCATGTGCCCAGTGCTGCTCGTAGGAGGACCTCTGGCCAACATGCCCCTGCAAGACATAGCACATCAGCTAGTGTCACCAGATGCATGTTTCAGGCTGTAATGGAGGCACAGGCACATGCTGAATGGCACAACAGAGAAGGTCTGAGGCTTCAGAGGGCTGCTGTCCATTCTTTAACTGACAACCTCCAGACAATTGCAAATGCTAACCATCATCTTGCAGATGCTTTGGATAGATGATTGGGGACATGGTGGGAGTCCTTGATCGTGGCATGTCAATCCTCGAGCGTGGAATGTCTGTACTGGAATATCTGGTGGGAGTGAGGCATCAGGCATGTGGACTTAGGCCAGCTACATCACCTGTTGAAGGTCTGCGTGAGCATGCTACTTCACATGCACACTCCCATATTGGCGGTAGCAGCAGCAGTGCAGCTAGTGCTGTGCTGTCCACACTAGGACACAGCAGGCCACATGCATGTGGTCCTGGATGGTCTCAACAGGGACACAGTTCCAGTGGACATATGCCATCAGACAGTACCCAATCTGGACCTCTGCCTGGTCGTGCCTGTGCAACCCCTGGCAGGCGCAGATCACGTGGCCATGCCCGGACACCATTAACTGTGAAACCTGCCCTGTACAGTCTGCAGCTGTCAATAATGCCCCTGTGTAGGCCAGCCACATGCCAGACCTGTGTGCATACATACACGCACACAGCAGAAGCAAATGTAGGGCACCTCAACACACACATGCATAACATCCACACACACCCAGTGAGATCAAAGGTCCTAACACACACACATGATGTCATCCAATGGTGCAGACTAGGCCTCTAGGAAACATTATCACCCTGTGCATATGATGATGCCTGTGCTGCATCCCTGTCACCCTCACTATCAGTGCGGGGACATGTTCATATGGTCCGATGCACAGGGTGAACATACTAGGAAGACAATTGTAGATTACAATTGTTGAGTGGTGTTGACAGTCAGCAAACATACCATCTACTACAGTTTTAGAATGCATGTTGTACTTTTGACAGTATGTATTATGTGTAACAACAGTAACTGCATGTTGATGTTCTGCCTTCCTCTTTCAGGTGTAATTGCATGTGCCGAGGGATGTCAGTGTTTGCGGTTAGTATCCCATATGTAAATGTAGACTGCTCACAGGTCTGTATGACAATACCTGCATGCACATTGTAGCTTCCACATCACAGTTATAATCTCCAAAGTTTCAAACATGTTTACTGATCTAATGATCCAAGAACATGATAGCTGTGTAAAAAGCTACTGTGGCCAGAGCCGTCACATCCATAGTGGGTGACATCACAGGTATAGTTACCTGGAGCGGGGAGGAAGTAAAAGAGTGGTTTAGCAGATGACATGGGTAAAGGTGGCTTCTCACTGGGAAGCAGTAATACCCGCTTTCATGATGGGATGCATACACACCCACAGGGATTCACAGACACAGTAACACACCCACACACTCAGAGATTCACAGACACAGTAACATACACACACACACACGCACACACGCACACACACACACACACACACACACACACACACACACACACACACACACACACACACACCAGTTGCCAGTGTTGGGATGAGAACCCCTGCCTATGTGCAAATCATCATTATAGTACTACACAATTACAAGATGCACCACAGAGATTACACATGTACAGGTAGTCAGAATGGCCTAAGATCAAGGACATCAACAGGGATACTAGATTGCAGTGAGTGTATGTGGGGAAGGGGGTTCATCAGTAGGCTATGTAAAAACAAGCCTCACCCCAGGGCGTACATGTTTACAGGCGGTTAGAATGCCCTTCTAAGATTGATGATATCAACAGCTATACTAGATTGCACTGAGTGGAAGGGGGGAGGGGGTCTTATCATTTCACTATGGTAAAATACAGCCTCACTCCAGGGACCAGACAGCCATACACACACACACACACACACACACACACACACACACACACACACACACACACACACACACACACAGTGTGGCATTCACAAAGATATACATCTATGTCACACACATATAGACACTTGACATGTGTGTGATTCAAACACCTGCCTATGTCTTGCTTTCTACACTTCACTCTGTACAGATGTCTACAACAGTGTACAGGAGAGTGAAAAACATTTGGGATGTATTCCCTACCATATGTGACATATATGGACACACACACACCCACGCATGCCAGTACTGTGAATCAAATACCTGCCTATCTCATGATAGGTATTACAGAGCGACAGCACTATCACATGCGCTACAAAGCATACTGACACTTTTCTTTGCCAACTGTGCTGATATATGCTGATATATGCACAATATATGCACAGGGGAGGTGTTACTGTTCCAGGTGTCAAGAGGTTTGCCTTCAGTGTCAACCTTACTGCATTCTACGTTGTGTGTCTTCCCCTTCAATTAACAAAATCATAGCTTAGCAGTTACACAGGTTATTGTAGGAGTGGTTGTAACTCACCTGTGAGCTGTCCTCAGTAATCATTCATCTGCAAAGTAGCCCCACCACTTAGTAGTTATGTCCAACCATCTGTCCATACCTAAAGTACAGCTTACTGTACTTTGAGCATATCACCATGTACAGTTGGCAATGTTGAGGCTGCATTGCAACTGCATGATGTCCTAAGACAACAGTCACCTTCAAACATCAGACACTGCACACACATGGAATCTAAACACACATCAATACATGTACACATATGCAGTCTCCATCAGTAAGTGGACTAGAAGGTCAAGAGGATACATTCCACACCTTCCCCACACCATGTGTGAAATCTAGCTGAGCATTACACCATAATGGATGTTGTATTCATGTACTGGTATGACACACAACCACCTTCACTGAGTAGCCAAGTGTACATTTATGCCAACAGCACATCAGCAAGACACACACACAGCAATATTCCATGTCATGATCCCACAAACTGTTAGTTGACAGTTCCACTGTGAAGCCAGGGCACTGTAATGGTTAACAGTGAGCACATCATATTTGCCACACACACATTATATTTGCCACACGCACCTCATGACTACTTGAAAAGTGCCAGCAATGTGTTCTGTTTGAGCTAGGCATTACATTTATTCAAGCATGTGTGAGATATGTGGCTTGAAAACATCTCACCCCAGCACGTTCTGGCTATTGTGGTAATAAGGTTAATGTCCAGACAGCACACAGCATGCATGGCTTGCAATTGTTGACATGGGGTATATTTAGGAGCTGTGGGCACACATGGCTATACATGTCATGGGCATATCACCTGTAACTACTCAGGAACATACGGACCATAGCTGTATTTCCCTGAGTCTGTCAATACAGGCTATGTGTGTAGGTCCTATGATCCTGTTATTTGGGTATGTTTGTAGGCATTGCATTTGGTGGACATGTCTAATGACATACATACCACATGGTTGTATGATATGATAGGTGTCATGGCTGACCAGTAGAGAGGGAATATTACCTCTGTCAATATAGATATCAAACCATATGTACTGTTAGCATTCAGCAGCCATGGACCTATCTTCCATGTGCATGTGTGTAATGAATGTAACCACCTGTATATACAAAGGACAACAACAGCAATGGTATTCTCATTTATGTTGTATGAGTGTGGGATGTACATATCTGGGACAGGTACATCTAGGTCATATCCAACCATGAGGGTGTTGTTTACTGGTGTACAGCAACTAACTGTGTTAATGCTGAAAAATGACTCAGCCAGTAAATTCTTAATTAATGCTGTTAATGCTGACAACATCCGAGGGACCCTGGTATGTGTACAACCGACCTGCTTACAAACAGTGGTATTATTGCATTGCATAACACATTATGCAACTGTGTCAGTACATGGGTACTTTACACAGTTGATATAGGGCTAGGTACAGTCCACCAGTCGAAGGTTATTTGGTGTTCTACCATACTATTTCATACCAAATGTATGGATGTGTGTTGGTAGTCTGAGGACATGGTGGTGGATGTATATGAGGATACAACCTAGAATGCAGCTTTTGCCACTGTCACGTGTACCTGACTCACCTGTGATGAATTATGTCAGAGTAGTGGTCTTTACTTGTGAGTAGCCTTTATGAATATGTGGACACCACCACCTGGAGTGGTCCATACCAGTGTTATGGCCCACATGTCTGGATCTGCGTTATATGGTGGTAGTGCTATTGTGCATTACAGAGCCTTCAGCCAGGTGTTCCTCACTGCACATATGTCAGTATTCCCCATGGTAGGATCTACATTGAGCAAATGGATTACAAAAGCCACACATCTAGCACTGGTTAGCATAAGCATCCAATGCAATTGTCTTGTAGGTGTCAGGGTGTTACTTCTGTGTTTAGGACTTTTGCCTTGGAATGCCACTATATGGGTAAATATGACCTAGGTATTATCCACACTCCCTTGAATCATGGATGCATGTGCTCTGTGACAAAGGCATGTCTTCTTTCAGTCATGACATCCCAGCATGACAAACACTGGACAACATCATAATTACAGCAGGACATTGGCTCATTGTTTTGGTCAAACAGTTGCCACTCATACCATGACATCATTGTGAGTGGCAGTATTGTGCTTGGTATCAAATGCTACATCTAAGGTGATGGACAGCAGCAGACATTGTGTGTGTGTGTGTGTGTGTGTGTGTACACATCCCATAAGTGCATATATGTATTTAATATTTAGTGAGAACAGTTGTACATATGTAGACTTGTCTATGTTGTTTCACAGAGTACAGTACATTCAAGGGTACTGTACATATGTACACAAAGTGACTGCCCCATTTGTTTTCAGTACTGTGGAATACCTGTAGTAAAATGTGTATTATACAAACCATGAAACATGTATACAGCCCAGATGGCTTAGTGGTAAGTCCAGTGACCTTGGTGTGCAGGGTTCAGGACCTGCAAGGGTTGTTGATAATGTCATTTAGGACTGCATAAGACACTTTTAAGTGGGTGTAAATGTGTTTTCGTGACAGTAAGCAGTGGGTACACACAGGTAAAAAACATGTACTACTCGTAGTACACTTGAAATGCCCTTCTTTGGCAATCCTGCTGATGTCACCCACCTAGACATGCACCTCTGGGACTGCTGTAACCCAATAATCGCTTTAGTGTGTCCTATAACTGTGAAATGCTGTAGTGTGATAAACTAGTTTGGTAGGTAATCCCAGACTTGCCAACTGTGTGTGTGTGTCTGCATGCCTGAGAAGGGAACAATGCTTTTTAGAGTATGCACACTCCTTACAATTCACATACTCAACTTTGGCAAGGGTGCTGATGTCACCCACCTGGAAATACACCTCTGGGACTGCTATAACACAGTAATTTCTGTAGCGTGTCCTTTAACTGTGTAATGCTGTAGTGTGATAAGCTAGTTGGGTAGGTGTTTCAATCCCAGACTTACCAACTGTGTGTGTGTGTGTCTGCCTGCCCGAGAAAGGAACAATGCTTTTTAGAGTACGCACACTCCTTACAATTCACATACTCAACTTTGGCAAGGGTGCTAATGTCACCCATCTGGAAATACACCTCTGGGACTGCTGTGACCCAGTAATTTCTGTAGCACGTCCTGTAACTGTGTAATGCTGTAGTGTGATAAACTAGTTTGATAGGTGTTCTAATCCCAGACTTGCTAACTGTGTGTGTGTGTGTGTGTGTGTGTGTGTGTGTGTGTGTGTGTGTGTGTGTGTGTGTGTGTGTGTGTGTGTGTGTATCTGTCTGCTTGAGAAGGGAACAATGCTTTTTAGAGTATGCACACTCCTAACAATTTGAGAAGCCGCGGTGGTACAGCGGTAGTGTTGTTGCCTCACAGCAAGAGGTTCTCCTGTTCGATTCTCGGCTGGAGTGCCTTCTATGTGGAGTCTGCATGTCCTCCCCGTGGGTGAGTGGCCTCCAAAAGACATGTGTGAATGGGTGTGCCTTTGCTGAAGGTTGGACATTGGGCTGACAACTCAGCACCATAAAAATCTACTGCCAATCATTAGCAGACTGGAGTTCTGCTGTGGCGACCCTTAACCAGGAAAAGCCAAAAAGACAAACAACAAGCACTCCTTACAATTCACATACTCAACTTTGGCAAGGGTGCTGATGTCACCCACCTGGAAATACACCTCTGGGACTGCTGTAACCAGTAATTTATGTAGCGTGTCCTGTAACTGCGTAATGCTGTAGTGTGAGAAACTAGTTTGGTAGGTGTTCAAATCCCAGACTTGCCAACTGTGTGTGTCGGTCTGCTTGAGAAGAGAGCAATGCTTTTTAGAGTATGCACACTCCTTACAATTCCCATACTCAACTTTGGCAAGGGTGCTGATATCACCCACCTAGAAATACACCTCTGGGAGTACTGCAACCCAGTAATGTCTGTAGTGCTTCCTGTAACTGTGTAATGCTGTAGTGTGATAAAGTAGTTTGGTAGATATTCTAATCCCAGACTTGCCGACTGTGTGTGTGTGTGTGTGTGTGTGTGTGTGTGTGTGTGTGTGTGTGTGTGTGTGTGTGTGTGTCTGCCTAAGAATGAAACAATACTTTTTAGAGTATGCATACTCCTTACAATTCACATACTCAACTTGGCAAGGGTGCTGATGTCACCCAAATGGAAATACACCTCTGGGACTGCTATAACCCAGTAATTTCTGTAGTGCGTCCTGTAAGTGCGTAATGCTGTAGTGTGATAAGATAGTTTGGTAGGTGTTCTAATCCCAGACTTGCCAAATGTGTGTGTGTGTGTGTGTGTGTGTGTGTGTGTGTGTGTGTGTGTGTGTGTGTGTGTGCGTGTCTGTCTGCCTGCAAAGGGAGAAATGCTTTTTAAAGTATGCACACTCCTTACAATTCACATACTCAGCTTTGGCAAGGGTGCTGATGTCACACACCTGGAAATACACCTCTGGGACTACTGTAACCCAGTAATTTCTGTAGTGTGTCTTGTAACTGCATAATGCTTTAGTGTGATAAACTAGTTTGGTAAGTGTTCTAATTCCAGACTTGCCGACTGTGTGTGTGTTTATCTGCTTGAGAAGGGAACAATGCTTTTTAGAGTATGCACACTCCTTACAATTCACATACCCGACTTTGGCAAAAGTGCTGATGTTACCCACTTAGAAATACACCGCTGGCACTGCTGTAACCCAGTAATCCCTGTAGTGCATCAGGTAACTGCGTAGTGCTGGTGTGTGATTTCGAACTGTGGTAGGGTTCCATCCACAACCATGGCAGTTATGCATTTTTTCTGTGTGTTTCAATGCCTGTGTAGGGAGCAATGCATTATAGCCTACTCACTCACAGGACATTTACAATGCCCTGCGTGGGTGATCAAGCTGATGTCATTCCTTGTCAAATGCAGCTCTGGGGAACAAGTTCCCTAGTAATTCTTGTGGTGCATCCTATGACATCTCCATGCAGTAGTGTGATATAGATCTTGGTCATGTGTTCTATACTCACACATGTCAGTTGTGGATGTGTTGCATGTGTCTTACTGTCTGTTTTGTGAGCAATGCGTTTTGGGCTACTCACTTGCAGGAAATCTGAATTTCACTACTTTGGTAACCCTGCTGTCATTCCTTGTGAATTACACCTTTGGGGATGGGGTATCCCAGTAATCTCCGTAGCGCATGCTATAACTGCGTAATGCTGTAGTGTGATAAACTAGCTAGGTAGGAGTTCTATTTCAAGATGTGGCAGGTGTGTGTGTGTTTGACAGTCAGAGCCTGTGTGGAGGTGGCTGTGAGTGTCTAACCACTGGACATGTTGAGGAGCATTTTTTGTAGTTTTCCTATATGGTGGCCATATTATATGTCACAATGTCCACCTCACGAGGATTACAGATTTCAATCAGCCAAGAGACTGTGTTGGCAAGCCATACCCCTACATCTGGCAAAAGGCCTGGTGAACAAAGTAAGCAACCCTACTATTACCCAGAATATGGTCTGAACCCATGTGTCATACACAAACACACTTGCCTAGAAAATCCTGCTATGTTGCTATTACCCTGCACATTGTTGACAGATAGTAGGCATGGTGTGAATGCAGTGGGCTGCAGAGGGTATGGCACCCTGTCCACCAGTACAATAGGCACATAATTGCGGACAATGCGCCTTTGCTATGTTCCTCACTGGACGCCTGCAACATATGTGGTGCCATCAAATGTGATCCACAAAGGACATACAATGCTTGACACACATGCCCTGTATGGACAGATGCCACTGACACCAGGGAATACCTGTATCATGCTATCAATGCAGGTGCAGGGTCAACCTGCTGTCTATTAGCAGGTCCTGCCACACCAGGCCAGGACTGGCACATCTGATGATAACAGTCTGTGTACACAACATGTGCCAGGCAGACCAGGTACACTTAAACATGTCACTGTACATTAATGTGGGACATGCACATCCCAGGCAATGTCCATGTCAAGGACTATCAAACACAGACATGGCATGCATTGCAAAGCAATGGCCACACACAATGGTAACCAGGATGACAGGACAGTTAATACAATACCCATCTGTATGGGACATTGCAGGCACTATACCCCTGTACCACACTGCAGACCATTGTTAGGTTACCTGATGCCAAGGATTACCCCTCATCCAGCCTTGTACAGCCATCTTGCACAGACAACCACTACACACTCATGAAGCAATGCACACATGCATGTCAGTATTGACACCTTGTGTTTGCGTGTGGGGTATGATGTTCCCAACCACAGTCACACCCAGTATAACACCCATTGGCATACTGACTGATGTCAGACCCATTCACATGCCCTAGCCCATAGAACCTCAGGATAACCCCTGTGGTGCATGTAATACTTGTGCATTACTGTAGTGTGGCAAACTAAGTAGTTAGGAAGTGTATTTGTGAGCCTGTCAAAGTGTGCCAATGTGTCTGAGTCCTTATATCTCTGTTGCAGATGTCACTCTCCAGCACACATATATGTTCTTACAGCATGCCAACATGTCAGCTATGTGGCACATGGAGTAACTGCATGCACTTGCAATAGCAATGGCTAGTCAGTCAGGGGTTTGAACCCCTGTACTGGTAGGTGTGTGACAGACAATGCTTAGGTTTTAGTCTTCCGGCCCTTCTCTGATGTACTTTGCTTCTGTCTGTCTCTCACACACACTCTCTGGTGGATGGGGAGATGTACACCTGCTCAGCAGCAGCTTGTGTTTTGTAAGTGATGGTCTTGATCAGGTGATGGCCTCTGCATGTATTGCAGTCCTCCTCTAGCTGACTGCATGTGGAACAGCTGTGGTGACATTCCCATAGCCAATTGCATGGAAACACAGTACAATATATAGGAACATCATGTTGGTGTTTGCCCATGACAGTTGCTGTGAGTGGAACCTGGATCTGGTGTTTGGTACACAGCATCACAGATGAACTCTGGATATTCCTCAAATGACATACACAGTGGAAAATAGCCTAAAGACGGGAGGGTGATGTGCCAGACATGACTACAGCATGCAAGTGTTGCTATGCTTCATTCAGACTACTGCCAATTTAACAAGTTGTGTGTGGTAATGGCTAGTCTGCATGTTTTAATAACTGACAAGACAGTGCTCTGTTTGTGAGAAAACCCCCATCTGTAGGGTCATATCTGGACTGGTTAGTGTGTGGAACCATTTGTTTCTTGTGTTACTCACAGAGCACACATCTGTGAACTGCAGAAGCATAGTGTGAGGATTGCAGTCAGTACATGGTGACAGTGATTAGAGTTACTGCCATTGCATCCCTGATTGGACATACGTCACATGAAACAGTGGTATGACAGTCACTGTCTGAGGTTATCACAGTGACATGCCAATAGTAGGCCACTGTTCATAGCTGCAGTCACAAGTCATCTACCCTTTGGACAGATGTCATTCAGTATATATGCATGTGTTGTGCTCCCTCTGCAAATGTATGACATCTGTTGTCTTGGGTTGATGGTAATATCTATGCATGCTGTTATAAGTAATCCTGAATGCTGTTGACTATTACTAAGCCTTATATGTGTTAAAACTGCAACACCATAGGCTGTATGGGATTGGAGGTCCTGGTGGCACTGCCAGTTCCACTTCAGCAGGCCATGGCACTAAGCATCAGCACCTCTGGGGCCCCACCTGGACCTCCACCTCTGTTGGCTCTGCACCACCTTCTGTTGGAACTGCCACTGAGGATGGGGCCCGCCCCCCCTGGGAGCAGGTCCAGTCAGGAACTTGTCAGCCATTGTACAGTCCAGGCCGTGGTGCATAGGGGGCTCAATAAGGGGTTTAGAGGCCAGCTACACCAGCTCGAGGGCAGAGTGTCACATTTAGAGGGTGAGCCTGCCCCTCCTAGACAGCCCCCAGCACAGCCACCTTTGCGGCTGTGAAGGCGCAGTGGTGGCTGCCCATGGATGGGGCCTATGTCACACTGTTTCCAGTTGGGGGCTTATGGGCTTGTGACTGCCAAACACCCCTCCCTGTCCAAGGTGTATACCCCCCATATTAGTCATATACTGACCCTGTATGCTGCCTTGTCTGTCATCCTACCCAACCTATCCTCCACCAGCATACCTACTCTCCTCCCCAAACATCCCACTCTCACCTTACGAAAATGGAAACAAAAGGCCAATCTGTCCCCAGAACAACTTTCGCCACATACATAGCTGTCCATTTCACACACATGTCCACTGGGCACATGTAACCTTTTCAACTTGCATCACAACATACTACTGTTGTCCTCACCCCTCTCTCAGGCACACAATCCTGGTATGCACATGACTCCTAAAGGTTCCAGTTACACGTGATGCAGATGACCCCATTGTACACACGGCACTACTGGTCACTCTATAGTTACCCCATTTAACTTTTTAATGTTGATGATGTTGCACACAGCACCTTGCAAGAGTACTGTTCTCACATAATGATTGGACATGAAATGACATGCTCAAAGTAATGTATTTGGGCAATGTACAAATGTTTGCCTGTATTAATCACACATGTCTGTCTGGGGGTGTCTTGATATTAAATAGGACAACACCACTGCATAATACAGGAGTAGCTGGTGTTTACCTTTTCATTATTTTTTACTGCTTTGTTGTCACATGGTATGTTCTTGATATATATATATATATATATATATATATATGATATATCTGGACATAAACACACACATACATCTACATAATGGAATACATTTCCTATACTGTTGAATGATTGTGTTGTATGCTATGCTTGTGATAACATCCAATGTCTGTATATCTGCCATGGCTTAGTGGTAAATCACATTGGCTGTGGTGTGCAGGGTCCTGGTTTCGAGCCTTGCAGAGGCCGTTTATTTTTTTTTTGCGGGGCAGAACAAGGGCCGTTGGATATGGAGTGATTAAGGTACTTTTAAGCAGTTGTGAGTGGGTGTGCGGGTTTGCGTGGAGCTAAGCAATGCTAACCTCCGGTTACAGTTTCTTACACTCAGTTAGCCTCTGCATTGTTTCACCAGTGTGATACTCATATACCGGCGGCCAAACAGGCTTACACCCGTTTGCTTCTGCACTTGCAAATGCACTGCATTTGGTGTTTGCATCTGACACTCACACCCCTGGGTGGGGGTGAGGACTGCAATAATACCTTGCGATGCCTATTACATTGGTTTACATGCCTACAGTGGGGTGTTGCGGCCATGTGTTCGTAGATGTTGTGTAGTGGGTTATGCAACGACACATATGGTTATACCATACTTAGCCATTTAAACTGGAGTGTGCTGCGGTGGGATCCATATCGGGAATGGCTGCCCATTAAGCGTAAGCATGCCAGTCGACTGTACAGAATCCGTGGCCTGTCCAGAGTTTGCTTCATACTATCGGTGTGCTCCTCTTACAATCTGCACCTGTCTGGCAAATACCTGGGAAATGACACCATTAAATACAAACAAGTAATTGGGTTTAGGACCCCACATCCTTCAGCCGAGTCATGCGAATGCATACCCATTATTCTATCAGCTTTCTAAGGTTGTAAGTGGAATACGTGCTTTCTGTCCCTATTTGTTCCCCAATGGTTTATGTTCTGTCCAGTGGTTTTGCTCTTAGAGGTTGAGAGGTATGGGCGTAAGCTCTGCTAATCTTGGAATATTACTTACATCCCCCAGGTGGTCCTAATACAACTGCGCCAGCCAACACCTACATGCCTAGGCCCATAATTGCATACCCATAGCTCCCCCACCTGCCCCTCCTCTACAGCACTCATCCTTACTGTGGGTGTGGGTGGGATCTAACCACACCACTACACACTGCCCACTCTCCACGTATCAGGACCCATGTCGTATGTTGTGTCGACCCATGGGTTATCAGACTTATCAACCTACTGGTCCATGTACATCTACAGCCTGGTTTGATGAATCATTACAGGGACTGACTCCGATGATCAGTAATTTTTGGGGTGTCCCACAAGGGACACTGATGTCTTTGTTTTAAGATTAGACCTGGCAGGTCTCTCCCACTGGTAGTATCCTGCCTGTGGTCAGGGAAGCAGTGGTGTGTTTACATGTATCGTGTGTTTGTATGTTTCACCTGTCTAGGTGGGGGTGGTTGATGCTACATGTTACATGTTTGTTGATTGGACCCCTCACCTCCATTTGCACGGCCTGTGAACATATGTAATTCGTAACTGCTGTATCATATCCTAGCTATTTACATGTGTATATTTACACACACACACATATATAAATATATATATATATATATATATATATATATATATATATATGTGTGTGTGTGTGTGTGTGTGTGTATATATATATATATATATATATATATATATATATATATATATATATGTGTATATATATCTACATTACTATATACAGATATATCTGTATATGAATGCATACATGTATATATTTATATGTTGCTGTCTATGTATATCTAACAACATATGGGTGAATGGGTGTCTACATATGTATATATCTATATGTGGGTATGTATATGTATTCTGTCTCTGTATGTATACATTTGTACTATGGACAGGGAGAGGGATATCTCCATGTTGCTATGGGTAGATATGCACACACATTCCTCTACATATATACATCTACATCTGGTTATTCCATTCTCTGCCATGTAGATTAGACTTTGCTGCAGTGAGACTTGTAGTGAGTGTGGCTGCTCATTGGGTGACACCTCTGCCCAATGAACACTTTTGTTCACATCCCTGGGGCTGTCCGTATAGACCCACATCAGCCAACACCTGCACACCTAGAACCATAACTAGCTACCCATAGTTCCCCCACCCGCACCTCCTCTATTGCACCCATTCTTACTCTGGGTGCAAGTCGGGTCTGAACGCACCACTACATGCTGCCCACTCTCCATTTCATGGGACCCATGTTGTATGTTGCCTCAACCCATGGGTCATCAGGCTTTCCCACCCTTGTATTCCAGGTATGTACATACCCCAGCCAAAATGGTCATCATATCGGCTTCCTTTGGTTGTATGTCAATTTTTGGGGCATCCCGTAATGGACTTTCCTGTCTGTTACAAGATTAGATTTCACGGGTGCACTCTTCCCCCCCTCCCCCGGTTGTATCCTGCCTGTGATCTGGGGAGAAGTGGACTATTTGCATTGTTTGTGGGTTTGTGTGTATGTTTCCTCTGTCCGGCTGGAGGGGGGGTCATGCTACGTGTTGCATGTTTCTTGCTTGTGTCCCTCACTTCCATTGGCATAGCCTGGGAACATATGTTGTTCTTGTGTGCTGTTTCCTATCATAGCTGTATATCTGTGTATAGCTATGCACACACACACACACACACACACACACACACACACACACACACACATATATATATATATATATCCTATATATATATCTATATGTATATATATATATACACACACATATATATATATATATATATATATATATATATATATATATATATATATATATATATATATATATATATATATATATACATATATATATATATATATATATATATATATATATATATATATACACACACACACACACACACACACACATATATATATATATATATATATATATATATATATATATATATATATATCTAAGGCAATGCATACCCCTGCACAAATGCACTTAAACACGCTTACTGGTGCTTATATGTGCTTACTACTGCTTATTTATGCTTAAACCTGCTTACTAGTGCCTTATTCATTATGACACTTACATTTCACTCCAGTCCACTTTTAATTGTAAAAATAAGACAAAATAATAAAACAGCCACCAAGGACTAAACGTAGGTCTTCACTATTTTAATAAAACACAGACCCAAATAACTAAGCACTTTCACCAGGCATAAACCGCTGGCCAGCGGTTTATGCCTGGTGAAAGCGCTTAGTTATTTGAGTCTGTGTTTTATTAAAATAGTGAAGACCTACGTTTAGTCCTTGGTGGCTGTTTTATTAATTTTTTCTTACTTTAAGTGTTGAGTGGTGGTTTATCCGTTTGGATTTTTTTTGTTTTTTTCACTTTTAATTGTTGTTATGCAGGTTATACAGCAGACCGATGTCAAAATATGTTCATAAACAGATTACCAATGGGAAATGGTATGTGCTGCAGTGGGATTCAGAGCGGGTATGTCTGTTCATTAGGTGGATGCTCTAACCACTACACTATTGCTTTGCTGCTTCATTTGCATATATACCCATATACCCATGGATCCTAGTTCCCCAAACACCCACCCCAACACTTCACTGACACCGCAGTCATCCATTCTCCAGTTGGATACATGGTGTATCCACACCATTACACATTGGCCACTCCCTACTGTTGTAGACCCATCCCATGGGTTGACTCACTCCACGTATCCTCAGATATCCCAAAGGTTTAGTCCGCACACATTGGTGAAATGAGTGACCAACAGGACACTGTTCACAATTTTTGGATTGCCCCACCTGGGACACACATGTCTTTATTTCAAGATTAGACTCTGTACTTCATTACATCATTACTCCCGTTAACATGACACTACAGTAAATTAATAACACATGAGAGCTAATAATGTACGAGTTCGGCAAAATTATATTACAAATAAGACCGGTTTAGTGATTGGCATTGCCATAGCTGGCAGATCACAGGAATGATTCCATGTGTGAGAAAGTCCTCACATTTGATTTTTGAGAACAGCACTGACTTCGGACAATGTACACACTTCTGCATTTTTGCAGATTCGTCCCTTCCCTCTTATGCACAACTACTACTGTTGAGGTTTGTAAGGGCACTTTCATGTTATTTATGTCTGCAAAAGGAATGAATGCGTTACAGGGAATGTACTTCTCCATATAGATGTATGCATGTGTGTATGTATATATACTTATAACGAACTCGCTGACCTCCACGAGGCGGTCCAATTAGAACCAGGCCATCCAATCCTGACACACCTGGATCCATAATTTCATACCCATGGTTCCTCCACCCCACCTGAGTATGACATACACGCAAACCATCCATTCTCCGGTTGCTATCACAGCCATGACACACCTCCACACATTGCCGTCTCTCCAGTGTTAAGGGTCCTACATGTATGTTGTCCCCAACCCATGTATCATCAGGCTCTCCCACCATTTAGTCCTTGAACATACCTGCCCTTGCTTGTGTAATGGTTGGAGGTCTAACCATCCCAGCAATTTTTGGGTAGTCTCACCAGGGACTACCCTGTGATTGTTTGTAAAGTAGACTTAGTAGATCGACAATGTTACTCCCACTGGTAGTATCCTGCCTGTAGTGTGAGTAGCAGTGCTTTGCTCACCCCTGCCCAGCTTGATATGACATACGCTAACAGCACTGAATAATACTGGAGCTGCTGTTGATTCCCTTCACATTCCTTTTGTATGCTTTATTGTCACGATGTACATTCTTCATAGATATATATATATATATATATATATATATATATATATATATATATATATATATATATATATATATATAGGATCACTACTAAATACAGAATGCCCAAAATCCCGATGCTTAAAACACCAAGACCACATGCCTGAAACCCCACAATACCGAATATTTAAAACCGCGAAATTCAAAATCGTGAAAGTTACACAACCAAACAGCACACACACATACACACACCTTCCCCCCACAACCAAACAATGCATCCTACACTAGTCATAGGCAGGGGGGAAAGCCCCCTTGCACCTCTATGTGGGGGGCTGTGCCCCCCACACCCCCCCTACTTTATTATTCTAACTCCGAGATCACACAAACAGACACACAAGGCAAACTCACACCCACACATTACAGTCCCTTACACACACACCACAGTCACAACTCACACTTACACACACTACACCCCCTCACAAACACACTTACACACACATACTTACCTGAACAGCAACACCAGAAGCGCTAACGCAAAAACCCTTAACATCGGGATTTTGCATTTCATGCTTCTGGACTTTCGGTAATGCGGGGTTTCGGTCATCTGGTCTCTTTGTTTTCAGCATCGAGTTTGATGCTCGTATTTCGTAGTGATCCCATATATATATATATATATATATATATATATATATATATATATATATATATATATATATATATTATATATATATATATATATATATATATATATATATATATATATATATATATATATATATATGTATTATATATCTGTACATACACATGCACATACATCTACATAATTATATACATTTCCTATGCTGGGCACTGCTTACGCCCACGCAAACGCACTCAGACTTGCTTACTGGTACTTGTATATGCTTACTACTGCTTATTTGTGCTTACACCTGCTTACTAGTGCCTTATTCATTATGAGACTACCACTTTGATTGAATTTCATTAGTTAAATATTTCATGTGGTACTCCAGTTCGCATTTACATGTTAATATGTAGGTTATACAGCAAAACAATGTATAAATATGTTCATATACACATTCCACATGGAAGATGATATGTGCTATAGTGGGACTCGGACCATGAATGCCTGTTCGTTAGGCGGATGCTCTAACCACTACACTATTGATGTTAACGTTGATTCCGCATGTTCTTTTCTATTCGGATGATTTTGATTTGTAAGCTATGCGAAGCATGGGACGACGTTGTGCAAACACGCTGCGCTTCGCTTACACTTTCAATAATGAAGCAATACAAATGTAAAATCGGGACACAGGGGAATCTATTTGTGATAGTTCTAGGGACAGGGCTTAGCATTCCATTACATGCTTGTGTGTTTACTACTTTGATTTTATTTCAGTGTTCGTGGACACTCTTGTATGCTTAGCATACATTTCAGTATCCACGGACACTGACTTAATTGCTTACTATTAGAGGTGGGCTCTAATAGTAAGCATAGTAGGTTGTGCAACTGTGGGGGCATGTTTACGCCTCCGTAGAGCACTTAAACACACCCCCTGCACTCGCACATGTTTCCTGTGCACGTCGAGGGTGCGGCAGCGCACCCTCATAAATATTCATATGGAGCTGCTGCACCATCTGTAAGGAGAACACTTGGCGCAAGGCTAAAACCGTCCTTGAGCCGAGCTTCATAAATCCCGGGGTGTATCACATCTAATTCTGAAGAGCACACAGTCAGTCTGGGGAGATTCTTCCACCACTTTAGACCATGGAGTTCTGCAATATCAGAGTTAGTAATATTAGTTAAAAGGTGCACTGGATGAAACCCCTAAATTGTGGGGTTGGGGACAAACTTCTAGTGAATCTGGAGCAGTAAATTAGCTTCACCTATTTGAGTTTTGCTTAATTAGGATTTGGTTAGATAAACTGTAACACCTGAAACTCACCACTGTGTGAGATAACACCAGACCAGGGGAAACAGAAACTAATAATAACTAATAATAGAAAGTAATAGAAGTGGGAGACATAAGTCCTTCAAAGATTATAGAATAAACTTTCGCTTATAGTCAGAACAAATCATTTGTTATCTTCCATGCTTCCTTCAAAAATACTCTTTTTAATGTGCTTATTAAATCCCATCACATACCTTGAGGTAGGTAAAGATACACTTATAGAAAAGAAAGCTAGCACTCCAACCTCTCTCCATATCTCCCAGTCACCACCAGTGTATCATGAAGCTCTATCCTTGGTCCCCTCCTCTTTAAAATTCTCACCAACACCCTTCACACATCCGCACAAGAGGCTTCCCTAATATAGTATACAGATGACTCCACACTCATGTTCACATCTTACAATGTGGAACACCTAAAAAGAAAGCTTTAATGGCGACTGAAGCTTGGCTTTGTAACTCACAACTCATGCTCAGCCCTAAAAAAACTACTGCTTTTTTCCCCAAATCCCTCTCCCATGAAAAAACTAAATTTAAAGTCTTCTCTTTTGATAATACAGCCATCGAAGAAAACTTCTTATTGCAAATTATTAAGGATGATAGTGGATGATAATCTTAAATTCAACCTGCATATACAAAATTGCATAAGAAAAATTCATCAAAAACTAGGGATGCTTTAAAGAGCCAAAAACTTTCTCACCAATGCAACTAAAGCAACACCTTGCCACTACTTATCTCATCCCTACACTTCTTTATGGTGGCCCAATTTGTACTAGCCTTCAGGCATCACAAAAATCAAAACTTGAACAATGCTATAGCAAACTTGCTATATTTGCAGCAAATACCCCTTTCAGAACCCACCACTGTACAGCACTTAAAAGCCTAAACTGGAAAGAACTACCCCATCAACTAACATATTCAGAGCTTCTTACCAGCTATAAAATTATTCAGAATCCATCTGCTTGTCCAACACTAAATAACATTCTACATAACTATGTTCCTAGTCAGTTACTACAATCCAATGACTAAAAAACTCTTGTTTGTCCACAAACCTATTAAATCTGCTGGGCATTGTCTGTAATCGGACCATATTACTAAGGCCTGGAACTCCTTATCTCTGTCCATCAGGTGAGTGCCCTCCCTCTCATCCTTCAAAACTATTCTGAAAGACTTACTAGCCAAAAGCTGGCTGTCTTCTTACTCAACACCAGGATAAACTGTACCCCTAAATGTGAACAAAGACCCATTCATACCTTACATCTCCTTACTCTCACATCTTCACTCACTTCCTTACTTCTACCAATTTCTCTCCCCTGGCTTTCTCTCTAAATATACCATAAGTCTGCTTTTCTCTCACTTCGTATTGCAGCTCTTGTTTGTATTATACTAACTTACCTCAGTGGCGGCTGGTGACTTCAAATCAAAGGGGGGCTGCAGGAGACAGCTGGATGGGTGTGGCCAACAAGATGGGGTGTGGTCAGCAAGATGGGGTGTGGCCAACAAGACGGGGCGTGGCCAACAAGACGGGGTGGCTATGGTGCAATGGGATCAATGCTTCACATACTTATTTACATGAAATAAATGCTCAGTCAGTATGGCTCATGCTGAATAGTCTACACAGCACACATTGTTACATACACACATTGCTTTGAACACTTACCTCTGCGGTATACTGCAAACAGTACTTCATACTCGGACTCCGTTGCTAGCATTCTCTCTTTCACTATGCTCAAAACCACAAAAACTGGTATTTTAAATACACTGCTTCCCTGTTTGCCAACAAGCTATCACTATGAGAGTCCAACCCAAAACAAAAATGAAGTGTAGAAGAAAACAATATTTCAATGCCTTGGCTACATGACAGCTTACTTAATATCTTGATGGGAATCAAAGGCTGTGATGCATAAAAAAAAATAATTACTGGAATGCCAGTAAAAAAAATAAAGTATAAAAAAAACAAGCAGCCAACAAAATCCTTTTTCTGAATACACAAAATCAACAGTATAAAATGACAGAAAACCAGAACATTCTGCAAAACAAAGGACAGATTAAAAGCCATGACTGTACTTGTGTCTACCTTGGATACTCTAAGTGCTCCTTGCCTGGACACATCTAAAGTCACTACATGGGGGTACAAGTTACAACAAGTATGTCACAATTTGAAACGTCTCCAGCTGATGGCCCTGAGCCCCTGACACATTTCATATACTCTCAACCTCAGAGCAAGAAATCTGGATAAGGCCATAAATAAAAGTAGGACAAAGGTCCAAAAAATAGACAATTTTTAAATGCTGCTCTTACAAACTTAGAAAGAGCAGTAGGTCTTGCATCAGTATGACTTTTCTGTAGGGTATGAAATCTGAAACTCAAAAACACCTGTCAGTGAACCTAAGAATATTGCAGAAATGCTCATCACTGTTGCTTAGTTTTCCAACTTGTAAACACAGCATTTATACCTACTCTGTCTGTGCATATCAGGTATCCAATGTACTCCATCTTACTTCTCACAAATACACAAGTCCTGCCAAACCACAGAGTGATGGTTTAAAGTGAGCAAATGACAAGAGTTATTCACCCTGGCAACCATAACCCCCATCCATAAGTTGCAGTCTGACATCTGATGGCTATATAATATTATGTCATAGCCACAATCCACTCAAACAATTGACCACACGTTTCCAGGTTGTGCCATGCAAATTACAAAGCTAGAAACATTGCCAAAATATCTGGTTTACCACTGCCAGCATAATTTTAAATAATAATACATATCTTATTACACTATTCCTGTCATCTCAGCTGTCCTCACAAATCAAATAGACAATATCTGGTTGATGACTGCTAGCATCATTGCAAGGATAATAACAAAATCTGTCTTTCCACATCATTCCATTCATCTCAACATACTCTAGTCTGGGAGCTGTGCATCCACAAGGTTAATGACACAATCTAGCAATTGGTTATGTTTTAAAAGGAGTTTTACAGTATTTGTGACCAAAAAGAAAAGTTAACTGCCGTGGTTCACTTTCTTCATCTGCATCCTGCCTTTGCTCCCCACAAAATGTGATTCATGAAAACTGACTGACATTAACTCATATGAAAAATGCCTGCCAGTAAGAAACAGTACATT
The DNA here is from genome assembly GCF_019279795.1 of Protopterus annectens. Taxonomy (NCBI): domain Eukaryota; kingdom Metazoa; phylum Chordata; order Ceratodontiformes; family Protopteridae; genus Protopterus; species Protopterus annectens. The sequence continues at coordinate 1,112,521,670 of NC_056727.1, forward strand.
TGTTTAAAACACAGTATGGAGAAGATTATATGTCAAAAGGAAAACAACTTTTTCTATTTTTTTTAATGAGAGTGAGTTTACTACATAGCTCTCAACCTTTCATCTCCAAAATGAGGAACAGTCACTTTCATAATGTGGAACAAATGGGCAAAATGTGGAACACATACACTAATGTGACTTACTAACAACTTCAACTAGGAAGGTCATAGGATGGTTAAAATATGCTGGTTTTAACTTATAAAGAAGATCCTTTAATGAATTAATATGATTCATTTCTATTTGCCATGGATTTCACTTAAAAAAATTCTCACTGAATGTGTGACACTCTGACAGACTCTTTCAATGTGGAACTGCGAGGAACATGAACTTTTTAAGACCCCAAATGAGGTATGTTCCTCATAATGAGGTACACTTGAGAGGTATGAAGTTTACTACGCTGTTTTAAACAAAAAATAACGCTTTCTCATGGGTTTACAATAAATTGCGTTTCAAAGACTTCACAATGGCTGTGCAGCATTTTTAGTGTTAAATTCTACCAGTTGCTTAGTTATACAACAACACAAAGATGCTTAACATGTACATACAGCACAGACCGTTTTATGACAAAGTTATTTCTGTATTTTCTTAATGTACTACAAACTTGTAATTTTGTTTTGAACTTTCTGAAAGTCAATAATTTTGGCTCAATATTTAGCTGTTTGACCTTCTCATCTATCAATAATGTGAACTAGATGTGTATAAAGTATGGCTGTTTCAGTGCAATGTGGCATGAATTGTAGCCAAGTTACTTGCAAATGTAGCCTTGAACAACCTTAATTAACATTAAGAAATCCTCCAGGAATATCTAACTCTGAATTTGTTTGAATTACAATCTTATAATCTTACATTTAATCAATTTTAGCAATGTCCACATAGACACAATAAAAAAGAAAGGCAATCTGCTCAGCTTATTGACATATCATGCCTTTTATCCCAGTCTGTTATAGGAAATTACACACACACACACACACACACACACACACACACACACACACACACACACACACACACACACACACACACACACACACACACACACACGTAGCGAAGGATTACCATGTGATCTCCTTTTAAAATATTCTATAGCATACTTGTCTAAAATGTAGTTCTAGTGCAGACTCTGTACAGGCTCCTTGAATCATCCAGGTAAAGGATCTACAAAAAGTATCCAACATACATGGTACACCATGCCCATCAACCAAATGACAAATAGACTCATCAATAACTTTCAAAAGCGTGTACTTTGTACTTATTTCACAGTAAAACTGCCCTAGCAACACCAACCAGCCAGGATATAAACAAACAGGTATGTGATAAAACAAACATTACAGGTAATATTAGCTCTGCAACCAACAGTGCAGCCATAACAGAGAAGGTAAATATTTAACAAGCGTGTCCATTTCCATCAATTGGGGCTCAGGCATGTTTTATGGGTACATACCTCTTAAAATGGAGCCTATTTGGCACAGGAATAGGGATTGTCCTATCTGCAGTCTGTGTGACTTCATAGCTGACTATGTCCTTTAGGATGCCTAGAGTTTCCTGTCTAAAAACCTATCCCTTTCTAACAACAAACAGTGAAAATTAAAGGTAAAACAACAAAATATAAATCAAAGGGGTAATTGGCAAGGCTTAAAATGGCCCCAGAGGACAGTTAACTTAGTACTAATCTATGAAAAAGTAAACGTTATTGTCCAGAAGCTATCCCTTCCTTCCCATAAAGGGTGAAAAACAGTGGTAAGAAATAAAATAAACATTTACATAAAACTTCTTACTTAGACTAGGCAACTTCACATAAAGCACAAGGCTGGTTTGAGTCACAGGTTACAGAAATAAAAAACCCTTCAGTTAAATTAGGTTGTCCATCTAAATTCTACTTCTGCCAATTATCTTTATGAGCTGTACTGGCAAACTCTTTGAGGCATAACCTTACATCCCCCGACCCCCACATAGCATTACATTTGGATATATAATATAAGGATGATGATATATCCTGCTACTGAAATGGCATTGAATACAGTTTTGCAGAACTGGTTCCTTTCACAGCAATTTGACCTAGGTATATTTTACAGTGGAACCTCCTCCCTTCTGCATCTCTGCAAACTTCACTGTTAGGACAACTTCTGCAAAGAATGCAGATTAGCCATTTTCTCTACCCTGAAGATGTATGACTTAGATTTGTAAAATAAAGGTATTGTGATTATGTGAGTGCATTATGGTGTGCAGGGAAACATGCCCCCCCCCCCAACAAATAGCGCCAGTGGTCTAGTTTACTATGAGGGACTGATTAGGACACTATTTTTTGATCTGTTAATCTGGGACAACAGCAATCATTTTCATAAAATGGTATTCACCTACAAAGTGTGCATCAGTTAAGGCATTCTTGATATCACTGAGTAGAGCTTTCAGACTTAACATTTCAATCAGAGTACCTTTCTGCATTTTGCACTATCTTTCTCTGCAGTGATAACTGGTCATGAAGGTATTATATTTATTTCTTACAAAAAGAAACACTGAGTGAGTGGAAGAAAAACTATTTTCAAACAAAACCTGAGCACAAGATAAACTAGACAACAAAAGACATCTTAGACGGGAATACAAAGATTTTAAGCTATCATCACATCCTGCACTCAATCTGTCATCACTAGGCTGGCAGCAGATGAACAGGATCCAGAATAATACAATGGCCACACATTATTTAAAACATAAGCAACAAATTACTAACTGTGATATACAAACCCTTATTGTGTACTTTCCTGCTGTTCTACAAATGTATATGAGGTAATAAAACGGCTAAATACAACATGCAGACTGCAGTGTTATCTTGTGCGGATTTTTCCAGCTGCTCATCGCATTTAATCCACATACAATTGTAGTATAATGCAAATAGAAATAGCCTAGGATTAAATTTTTTAAATATTATGCACATAATGGTACTATGATGAGATCTGCTCTATGATTCAACAGCTACCTCAACCAGAGAACGCAGTCTTTTAAAGGACAAAATACCATATCAGCTCAAATTGCTGTCACAGCAGGTATTCCAACAAGGCTAATATATTTTACCCATTACTGTTCAACATATTCAGCAATGATATGTACAAAGTCACACTAATATCCACTTTAGCACAATATGCAAACTGGACAGTCTTAATCTGCAAAACCATCTCTATTCAGGAGCTTCTCATATGTAACCTGCAAACTTTCAAGTAATAGAAGACAGTGGCTAGTAAATTTCCATCTGCTGTTAAATGTGAACAAAACCATGCTCATACTATTCACCAATAAATCTACAAAAAGACAAAGCCTACACTTCTCCATTAAATCATTCAGGAATACACCAAAAGAAACAGTAGATCATATCAAAGTATTGGGGGAGTGCATCTCTGCTGAGCATTCCACCACAAATAAATGAAGTGAAGTAGTTCATGAACCAAGTAAGAGAGTGAGTCCCTCATAATTTAATTTATATTTACTTACTTAATTCTGCAGCACCCTGTACTTTCTTTCTGGATCTTCTTCACTGTTCACTCCAAACGATAACCCGATAATCCCTCCAAATAGAATAGAAATAAAAAAAAAAATACAATGATGATCACAAACAAAACAATTGCCAAAAAAAGAAAGCTCGTTTCCTAATGGGATCCTAAACTGAACTGACTGATTCTCACTCTCTTCCCAGCTCATAAAGCCCGGGAAGAGAGCGACAACCAATCAGCAGCATTTAGGCTTTAGCAAAGCAGGCACGTCATGACTGACGTGCCTGCGGACGTCGCAGTCCGAGCCCCTTCCAAGTCTATGCGGTTTGGAACCACTGCCGCATAGACTTCTGGGCATCACAATGATGCCTTATGTGCTCCTCCGGGCTGCAAAGAAAAAAAAAAAAAAAAGCTGTTTACAACCACGCGGAGCGGTAAGGTGCAATGCGATAAGATACTTCGAGTCGCGGACTCGAAATTTAAAGTAAAAAAAGAGCTTTTTTTTTTTTTTAATTTAATGATTAAATTAAAACATAGACAAGACCAAAAACAACTGAGGGGGCTGCAGTCCGGCAGTCCGATGCCACGAGCCGCCCCTGGGCATTGTACTCAATTATGGGCCTGATGAGGGATGAGTAAAGAGGCACGATGACCTCCCCTGATCTAGATGTGAATCCCTTCATGATTAGGTGGGCTATATAAAATGTTTTTCTAACCACTTTGGCCACGTGGTTGTCAAATGAGAGATTGCTATCAACTTGGGTCCCCAGGTCCCTAATTACTTCTTCTGTACTTAATGGATTACCACCTATGTGGTAATTTATGGGCACTTTGTTTTTACCAAAGGGGATGACTACACACTTTTTGGCATTTAGCTTGAGACCATGGCTCTGGCACCAGTTGTCTGTTTCTATGAGGCCCTTTTGGAGGATGCTTGTGTCGGCTGGAGAGTCAATTATAGTGCCCAGTTTGCAGTCATCTGCGAACTTGGTCAGCCACAGTCCTTCCGTGTTGGCCTGTACCTCTGAGAAATATATACCGAACAGGAGAGGTCCCAGGACTGAGCCTTGTGGGATGCCACTTGTAACTGGTTTGGAGTCTGACATGGCTCCAGCAATTCTAACCATGTGGGTTCTGTCCTTGAGCCAGTTTGCAACCCATCTAGTGACATAGGGTTTATATTTAAGCTGGTGAGCTTATCTATAATGCCTGAGTGGGGTATTGTATCGAAGGCTTTTGCGAGGTCCAGGTAGGCTGTGTGGACCACCTTCCCCTCGTCAATGGCCTTGGTGACTGTTTCAAAGAAATCGACCAGGTTTAAGAGCAGGATCTGCCCTTAACAAAGCCGAACTGGGTAGGATCCAGTGTCTGTAGGTCCCCAATATCTTTTTTATGAGGTCCATGATGATCCTTTCCATAGCTTTGCAGACCAAGCTAGTCAGGCTTATGGGGTGATAGTTTCCAGGATCCGTTGAGGCACCACCTTTGTGGAGAGGGACCACTGTTGCTGTACGCCACTCTTTGGGTACATATCCTGTGGTAAGGCTGAGATTGAACAGTAGTTTTATGTTTGGGTTTAGCTTTTCTTGGAGTTCATGTAGGACGCAGCCTGGGACACCATCTGGTCCCATTGATGCTGTGTTTTTTGCTTTGGAGAGGGCGGCTCTTAACTGAGCATCTGAGATGTCAGGGGGGTAGCACTCTGATGGAATAGATATTTGCCCTTTTGGTGGGGGGGGAGAAGTTTGCGCTGAACCTGTCAGCTAGGATGTTGGCAATGTCTGTGCGTTTGGTGTATTTTTTGTCATTTTGGACTAATTCTGAGCATATCTGGGAATTCCCACCCAGGTTCCTAACATAACTAAAGAAAGCCTTGTGATTATCCTTAGTGTCCTGTGCAATTTTTCTCTCGAACCTGACCTTAGACGATTTTATGTGTGCCCGTAGTTTTTTGCTAACACTGATCAGAGATGCCTTCCCTTTTTGGGATTTTGCTCTATCATGTAGTAGCTTCCTCCTTCTATTGTATAGTTTGTTTATGGCTGGGGTCCACCAGACAGGACATCTGCCTTTGGAGGATTGGGTCTTGGTTTTATTTGGGATTGCATGATCCATGCATTCCTGAAGGTGTTCATAGAATGCATTTATAAAGGATTCTGTGGTCTGGGCCGTATTTTCCACAGGCCCAGGGGCTTTGAAGGATTCCACCTCGGTTTTGAGGAGTGTGAAATTTGCTTTAGAGAAGTTTTTCACTGTGGTTTTCTGGGCAGGGGTGGGGTCGGGATGTGAATATCCAGTGAGATTAGTTTATGGTCTGATCTTACCAGTGAGGGATACACTTCTGGTCTGGAGCATAGAGTCCCCATGTTGGTGATGATCAGGTCCAGTATGTTTTCCCCTCTTGTGGGAGTGGTAACAAGTTGTTCCATAGCATTTGAGTTTATAAATTCTAGGAACCTTTGAGCTAGGGTGTTGGAGCTAGAGTAATGCTCCCAGTCTATGTTTGGGTAGTTGAAGTCGCCCAATATAATGGTGTTTGGAGAGACCTTCATATTTTCCAGTGTTCTCAAGAAGGCCGAGTGGGGTTCCTGTGTTTGGGAGGGTGGTCTGTAGCAGGCTATAAACTGGAAGGCAGTTTTACCCACTGTTAGTTGCACATGGATAGTCTCTGATGCTTCGTGCTGTGCCACCAACCTGGAGGTGTGGGTATCTTTTACGAATATTGATACTCCCCATCCTTTTCTGGTTTGGTCCAAGTTTTGGGGCCGAAAAGCATGGTATGAGGTATAACCTGGTAGTGCTGGGGTGCTCTTGGGAGCCTTGAACCAGGTTTCTGTTACTGCACAGATATCATTGTTCTCCATGCTAAGGAGAGTTTCGAATGCATGTATCTTGAGGTTTAGACTTCTGGCATTGAGTAGCATTACTCTTAGTTTCTTATCCCTTGTGATACCTATGGAGGTGGGTTTGTCTTTTGAGCCTTGCCTAAAAAAGGCACTATGGGGGTAGCGAGAGTCTTTGCCAATATCCGAAAGCCCAGGGGTGACAGTCATGATTAGTACCTGATATGGCACCTGCTCACACATAATCTCAACTCTGTTACCTTCAAAACACCTCTTCAACCTTAGAATTCATTAATACAAACTTCATATTTATTTATTTTTATCCTAGGTGCCACTCCACCAGGAGAGACACATGGTAGCCAGAGAAAGTCTGGTATTTCCCAAACACCATACCCACAACTTTCCTGTGTATACCAGAGGAATTACAGAACCACTAAGCCACAGCAGAATAACAGCCCTTGAACCAGCATAAACTCAGTCATAATTGAACTGCATGATAGTGTAGTTAGTATTTTTGATTGTGACGTCATAGTTCACAGTTGGATAGTAACTATCTGTCTGTTTTCTGTGCTAAGTTGTTCTATTATTTAAACTATAAACTCTTAAAGTTTATTCAATTGAATTGTGAACCGCCACTTTGCTCCTGCAAACTGCCTGCCTTTTTTTTTTCCTGTTTTAACCCGGGTTTAAAATTCAGTCATGGGCTGATATTGGTAGATTCACATAGATGTGAAATACTCTGGGCACTGAAGCCTAGTATGTATTAAGCTACATCCTTGAGCTGGAGTTTTGTGGAGTTTCCTGAAGATGGTTATTCAGTCTGCACTGGAGTCTTACTTTGCACCACCGTACATTGCCTTGCAAATCATAGGTCCCAGAGGCTAACAGTGGTTGACAGAGGGACTAGAGAACCTACTTCAACTCTGAGATGGTTTTGGAGTCCATTACTGTACCAGAAGGCGTGCCAGAGCTTTTGATTTCAGTAATTTCCATTTGTGAGTTTGGTTTGACTTTGACTTTGTCTTTGTCTGAATGATGGAGGCTAGTGGACAGTATTGAAGAATAAAGGAGTGTGCTTTACTTCCAGGACTGGAATGCTGTTGGGTGAACCCTTATGAATGAGGTACTCTGGGTCTTGCAGATTGCTGGAATGGGAAATAGTAAACTTTGGCATCTTTCTTGGGCTCACTCTTGTTTTTAGAACCTTGCTTGCCTGTCCATAACGTCTACTGTCATTTTTTGCAGATTCTTGAATTATCTCATTCCTGCTTTTGTCCACATTGGCAATGTGTTGTCAAATGTAGATACACTGTATGGATTCCTTTGATGGGAAGCTTAACTGTACCACATTGAGCCCTGGTTAATGGAGTCTAGTTCACGATGTTGAAAGCCGACAATATCGAAGCTGATATTGTCGGCACCACAACATCGAAAGCGCAGGACATTGTGCAGATAAACGGAAATCTCAGTAGGGGGAGATTTCTGTTTACCTGAATGTAGTGCGGTCTCAGAGTTGGAATATTTAAGTGGGGGGTGTGGGGGGGTGCAGGGGGGCTTGAACCCCTGCCTACGCTAGTTAGTTTTTATTTTTGTTTGTTTTTTTAAACGTTATTCGATGTTTTACTACATCGATCACTAGAGGTCGACCTTTAGTGATTCGATGCAGTAAGATTTCGATAACGTGATATAGACGCGGTTAATGTTATAGCCCAAAAGGTACTTGTTGAACTTTCCTTTATAAATCAGAACTGAAACACTAAAAGACTGAAACATTAACTTTCCTCATTGTGTTGTAGCTTTTGCTGGTGCTTATTCTTGTTAATTTATTCTTTTATAAGGTGCATTTCAGGACTGTACTGTATTTTAGCTTCATTAAATTTTCTAATTTATTTAGACAGCACTTTTCAGAGAATTTAGCAACATTTGTGATTTTTATAACAGCTCTTGTCAGTTAATTTCATTATACTCTTTGGTTGTTTTGTCTGTTTTATGGACTTTTAGGTATAGACTGTACTATTTTTGATAGTGTTTTATTTTTGTGTTTTTAGATTATTAGGTTAACTACACATTTGGATTAGTATGGCTGTATATTATACAAGATCAATGTTATTGGCATTGTATCTTTTCATATCACTTGGGCGACCTCCTTCTGTTTTTCAGATTTGCAGGTACCTTCACCTACTGCATAGGTATTGGAGAAAACTTCATCAATGACCTTCAGCTGACCTGTCTGGGCATACATTGGCATATATTGGTATCAATGCAGCGGGCTCAACTCTACATCCCTGAGGACAACCACTGAAGTTTTTGTCACCTTACAGTACCCACCATTCCTCTGAACCACCATGGGAAGGTTGCAGGGTCCTATTCTTCTTTGACCACTCTTAGGTCTCTGTATTCTAATGCAATGTCAATATGCAATAACTGGGGTTGTTTTTAATTTACTATATGATGTTAATCTTACCTTTACAGCTGAGACTTAGCTAGATGAGATTTTCAGTCCTCACCTAGTTGTGGTCATTCTACCTGGCATTTTAGTTATACATTGCCTTAGAAGGGGGTGGGATTGGGATGGATTTGCTATATGCAGTGATAAGAAACTTAGTTAACCAGGGTGGAAATTATTACCAATACCTTTGAACACATCCTTGTGTAGAAGAAGATTGTAGGTTTCTCCTCATCTACCATCCAGTAGGTGGTATGAGGACATTCCTTCAAGTGCTCACTGACTTCCACATCAGCTAGGTCTTGAGGTATCAGTACACTGTCATACTAGATAACCTTAACATCTGAGTAAGTAATAAAACATTGTCTCCTACCTATGAGTTTAATTGTATTATGAAAGGCTTCAGAGTTGCTCAGATGATTAGCTCTGCAATGCATAAACATGGACATGCATTGGATTTGGTCTGTCTTACATCTGCAACAACTGGAAAGGCCGCAGAAATACCTCACTAAAAGAATCACAGGCCTAAAGCAGATGCCCTACGCTGACCACCTTAAAATACTCCAGCTATACTCTGTCACATATCGCCTACTCGGCGGCAATCTCTGCTTAACATACAAGGCCATGTCAAACCCAGAGCTGTTGGACATGCTCCACTTAAAGAAATCCCAATCCCTCAGAAACACACGCTCCAGGGATCTAAACCCTGTCATCACAATAAACAAAACATGCTGGAGGGATAAGTTCCTGACCCAGAGACTCCCCAGACTCTGGAATAGACTGCCCATACATGTCAAGCAGAGCGCCTCTTTGGCACTCTTCAAAAGGAACCTTGACAATTGGATGGGAGAAAGGAAATTCACCCTGGGGATCATATCAGTCACCCTGCTAAACAGGGGTCCAGGGAAGTAAATAGTGTGGGAAGAAATAGCCAGGGAATTGTTATGGCTAGGCTTGTATAGGCCCTAGGGCCGATAGTCTAGTACCAACCTATGAACCTATAATGGATCTGGTAGCCATGAATCTAGTGGTGGAACCGGTTTCATGGTTTGATCATTTCCTGGTCCACTTTGGTTTGATTCTGCTTAGGTATAGCTCCCCTGATATTGAACTGGGGGTGGTTCATAACATCAGTCGTGCTACTGGTGATCTATATTCAAATGCACTCCCTCAGTACCCCTTGAAGAGTGATGCTGATTCACTGGACGCCCTTGTTGAGAATTATAGAAAATTTCTATCTCAGACTTTGGATTCCTTGGCCCAAGGTTAAGTCTGTCCTGTCCCTATAAGAGGAGCAAACCTTGGCTCAATACTCTTCATACAAAGTCTAGTGATGGGTGCAGGTTCTAGTGTCCCCAGTGATGGGCTGGCCAGTGGACTGACAAGACTGCGCTTGATAAACATTATTCCATCCATTCCTCTAAGAAGTCAGAGTTCTTGGTGGGGGAAATCTCTTCAGTAGCTAATTGACCATCAAGGTGTCAATGGCTATCATGGTATCTAGGTCTAAGGAAGTCATTGTTCCACTGTATGTAGCATTTATCAGACCTGTCATTGAGTACAATGCCTCCTTTGGTATGTACCTAACCAGCCATATCCAACAATTGGAACATCCACAGATGTTCCTCACTAAAAGAATGCAAAGCATAAGTAAAATGTCCTATGAAGGCCACCTCAAGACCCTATCCTTGTATTCTATCTCCTACAGGCTGTTGAGGGGAGACCTATGCCTGGCATACAGGGCATTGTCAGACCCCACTCTGATGGACCTCCTGCATGTCCACAAAACAAACAGCAACAGAATTACCCATTCTAAAGACTTAAACCTTAATTACCTTTTTTCAATCTCTTCTTCATCTGGCTACTGTCATAGCCAGAGATGGCCTCCACCATTCCTATGCTGCCTCTAGCCAGACTCCATATGAGAAAACTACAGTGATTCCTCAAGTCAGTGTGGCTTCAGCACTGTCATGCACTGGATTTCATGGTTCCTTTCCTTCCATGCCTCAAACTTGAACTACACTGGTGGATTTCTCTGTTCTCTCAACCCAGAACTTCCTTTTCAATCACTAGCCCCATCTCAGGAACTTTTTTCAGATGCCTCAGATGGGTGTGGAGAGTCTCTTCAGGTTCCTCAAGGTCCAGGGTCCCGGGCCTCCTCATCAGAAGTTAGATCTTGTCAACATGGGATTCATGGCTAGGCTTAAAAAGGCCCTTGTGGTTGTTAGCCTAGTAAACACCTATGAACCTATGAACATAAAGGAGATGAGAGCTCTCCTTTTAGCTCTTCAGGCTTTTCATTCCCTCTTTCTTCCTGGACCTCTCAAAGCCTTCACAGACAATACCACAGTGATGTGGTATATCAACAAGCAAGGGGGCAGTGAAGAGAAGGACATCAACTGTTATGGTAAGGTTATGGTAAGATTTGAAGACTTGCTGTTCAGGTCTGGGATGTAGCTGTTCAGTATTGAGTGACTCTTCAGGTTGTCTACATTTCTTCAGTGCAAAATATAGTGGCAGATGGCTTGAGCAGGTCCAGTACTTAGGCTTATAAATGGATGCTTCACTGAGATGTGTTTCTGAACATTGTCCTTTGGTGAGAAATTCCAAAGGTAGGTCTTTTTGCCTCCTCTATGAACAGACAGCTTCCTCTTTTCTGTGCCAGATTCCTAAGCCCTCTGGCCTGGAAGGTGGATGCACTATCTTTTCCTTGGAAGGGGATATTTCTCTACACCTTCTCTCCCCTTTCTCTGATTCCAGTGGTGCTTCTTCAAGATCAAGCAAGACACCCCCAAAATATTGCTGGTGACTCCCCTTTGGCCCAGACAGCATTGGTTCCCCCTTCTTCTTCACTTAGCCAGGGGCAATAACCACAAATTACCTCACAAGGTAGACCTTCTTACAAAAGACATGGGGTCTCTGATCCATCCTCACTTCTCCACTCTTCAACTGATGTTGTGGGTGATTGGATTTTTATCCCTTTTAGGCATCTCTTTGCTGAGGATGTGCTTAGGGTTTTGCAGGAGGCAGGGAAAACCACTATCAGGAAATCATATTTGTCCAAATGGAAGACATTTTCTGTCTGGTGCCTTTTTCATAACCAGATCCCTTTTGAGTGGGGATCCCTTTGGTTCTCTCTTATTTTGCTTCATGCTGAATTGGCATAGTTTTCGGCTGAAGCTCACCTCTCAGCTATTTCTGCTTGTCTGACATTTACTTCTTCTCTGGCCTCTAAGTTTGAGGTCAAGCAATTTCTTAAAGGCGTCCTTCATATCAGGCCTCCCAGGAAGACTATTCCACCTTCCTGAGACTTCAGTTTTTTGCTTGAAAAATTGACTTGGGCTCCTTTTGAGCCCATGTTCTTCTTTTATCCCTTACTTCAGCTAAAAAGTCTCTGAACTCCAGGCTCTTATGACTGTTCCTCCTTTCATGGTTTTTCATAGGGATAGGGTGTCTTTTCATACTAATCTTTCTTTTATGCCTGTGGTGGTAATGAGTTGTCTCTTAATTCGTATATTAATTTGCCTTCCTTTTTTCCTTCTTCGCAGTCTGCTGATGAGAAGGTTCTTCACACCTTGGATTTACATAGGCGGTTCAGATATTATTTGAGCAACTTTTTGTTTCCTTTCATCCCAGATCTCTGGGTTTGGTTGTTTCTAAGCAAACCATATCCTCCTGGATCTCTTAGGCCATTTTTTTTTTGGTATTCCTTTCATGATAAATGTCTTTCTGCCTCTGTAAAGGCTCATTCTATTAGTCCTGTTGCATTTTTCAAAGGATTGAATACCAACTCCATCCTTGATGCTGCTAGTTGGACTTCTGTCCATACCTTCGCTAAGCATTATAGGTTTGATTTTGTTTCCAGGGCAAGAGCTGGCTTTGCCAGAACTGTCCTGCACGGGTTTTTAGATGGCTCTTCTGCAGCTTCCTCCTCCCAGATTTCCTGTTGAGCTTTTGTATTTCCCTTCAGTTAAAAATACTGCAACAATGACATGGAAAGGCACAGTACAGTTGTATAAAATCTTACCACATCAGTAGATGTCCTTCTCTTCACTGTTGCAATATTTGCTCTCTCCCTCTTTCCCCTTTTTTTTGCTTTGCCCTATTCCTTATGTCTTCCTGGTCTAGAATTATTTTCTTTTTTTTTTCTCCATCTGGATGAATGTATTCCTCATAAGTCCTGGGAATGATTGCTCCTCTTGGTTCTTTTCAGTTCTGAGGTATATAAATCCATCCATCACCTTTATGCCCTATGCCTTTAGTGGGGAGCATACTGTATGTGTGATGTAAGACATCTATAAATTCCTAAGGCTTTGGTATACTGAATGGACATTTGGCTACCCTTGATAGGGAACCCCAATACTGCAACAGTGAAGAGAAGGACATCAACTGTTATGGTAAGATTTTATAGAACTGTGGTTTCCCTTCTTTTCTCATGTTGTTCACTGCTTTTACTGTGAGTACATCTAATTCTTAAGCACTCACTATATAAGCTAAAAAAAGTTTCACTTTTTTCTTACTGATTTTTTTTTCTTTTCCCTACAGCAGTTCTGTATTGGATCAGGTTTGTGAGCATTTTAAATATCACTTTTCATACAGCCATCTGCAAATCATGCTGGTCATCAAACATGTTTGCAAAGTTAATTAACAGGATATAACAAGTAATAAATTATCTCTTGTTAAACAGCATCAAAGTGAAGTGGCTGCTGTCATTAAGCTAAATTACTCTTCCCTTGTAAACACCTTTAAATAATGTTGGTAATCAAATGCTATTGTTGTGCTGTTGAGCTGGCTAGACTTGTTTTTAAAATTAAAGTAATGCATTAACTCTTACTAAGCAGTGATACAGCAAAATAGGTGCAGTTCCGGATGAATTACACTTCCTGTTATTGCCCCAGATTTTTGTCTTGTGAAATTTGAAAATGTCAGTTTTACTTTTTGTTCTGTCATCTATAATTTGTGCTGAACATCAAAAACAAAATTATATTATTACACCAACTAAACTTGTCTTAAACGTAAAACTATGACAGAACACTTGTACAATGGTTAGGAACATATCAAGATATACAATCTACTAACAGTCAATCAATCAGGCAATCAGAGCTCTCCCTACTCCAATTACTAGTACACTTGTGTATCTGGAGTATAGGTAAATCAACTCTCCTCCAATGGTGGGTTCAGTAATCATTGGAAGGCGGGGAGGATGGTCCTCCATCTACTTTTCTTGCTTGAGAATATGCACCTATTAGGTTTCTGCCACAGCTGAGATTCACATTTTTACAAGGAACACAATGTATTTTCAACAAACTGCTTGCAAACTCCAGGACTTCAGGGCATATTAATTCTTTAAAAATAAGATATATTCCCATACACTCTTCAGACATAGAAGGTGAGAGTGAAGCTCTTTATAGACCACATTCTTTGTAATTACACTATTGCACATGGCTGAGTTCAGTAACTTGGTTTAACTAAATCAAAACTGTTCTTCCTCCTTAGATTTCTTATTTTAATAATCCTCTCGATCATCGTAAAATATGCCTTGGGAATGCTTGATTTTTTTAGAATGCTCTGTGAAAAACAGAAAAACTTTAATCTGCTTTTTTGTCCTGTAAGTCCTTTATGTCAGTTCATAGAGTCATAGATTCATAGGGTATTCCAGGCTAATGACCACCAGGGTCTTTATAAGCCTAGTCATGCAACCCAACCCAGTTTTGTACCCTGTATCTTGAATGCCTATATGGTGGGGTATGCTAGTAAGGAGGTAGCTAAGGGTTTTGCTGGTGTGTGTGTGTGTGTGTGTGTGTGTGTGTGTGTGTGTGTGTGTGTGTGTGTGTGTGTGTGTGTGTTAATCTGGAATTAGTTTATTTACTGTCAAACTCTGTCCATCAGAGATATGAGGGTCAGACAGGGGGTTAAATTTGCAATTTCTCATCCAGTGATCACAGTTTCATTTGAATAGGGTCAAGTATGAGCTCTGATTCATGTTGATGGTGGCTTATTACATACCATGGGGTTCCTTTGAGATACATACTGATTTCTCCAGCATGTTCTGTTTATGTTGCAGGCAAAGTTCAGTTCGGGTTCTTTGATTTAGTGTTCCTGTTGCTGTTTGTTTTTCAGATGTACAAGACATCCATCAGAGCTGGGTTTGAGGATGACTTATAAGGCAGGCATAGATTACCTATCCGTAACCGGTATGAGATTGAGTACAGAGATAGGGCCTTAAGAAGATCCATGTAGGATAGGGTATACAAACCCTGGATTCTTCTGATGAGGAACCTTTGAGGGTGTTCCACTTGTTGCAAGTGCCTGGTTAGGTACATACAGACGGGGACATTGTACTCAGTGATGGATCTCATCAGGGCTGAGTAAAGTGGTACTATAATTTCCTTGTACTTGGATGTCATACCCTGCTTGTCAGTTGGGTGATATAGAATGATTTTCTTACTATCTTGGCAATGTGTTGGTCGAATGCCATATTACCGTCTGCATATGTTCCCAGACCCCTAACTATCGAGTGAGCTCTTAGGGATGTTTTATTGATTAATTCGTTTGAGTGGGCAATTTCCCAAAGGGGAATATAATGCATTTCTTCACATTGAGTTTGGCTGTGGCTCTAGCAGCAATCATTTGTTTGTGTCAGACCATCTTGTAGGATATTGGTATTGTGGGGGGGGGGGGTCTATGATAGCTAACAGTTTACAGTCATCTGCAAACTTGGTGAGCCAAAGGCCTTTGACATTAGCTTTGACTTTCAAAAAGTAGATGCCAAACAGGAGTGGCCCAGCACAGAGCCCTGTGGTACTCCACAGGTGACTGGTCTCTTGGTGGAAATGGTCTCACCAATCCTGACTTCTTGGGTCCCATCTGTGAGCCAGTAAGCAATCCAGTGAGTTATGTAGGGATTAATGTCTAGTTTTGAGAGTTTGTCAACAATACCTGAGTGGGGTATTGTATCAAACACCTTGGCCAGCTCATTGTAGGTGGTATGCACTGTCTTTATCTCATCCCATAGCCTTAGTGACCCTTTCAAAGAAGTCTACTGGGTTGAATAGACAAGACCATCCCATAACAAAGCCAAACTGGGATGAGTCCAGTGTCTTTATTTTGAAAATGTCCTTGTTGACCATTTCCATTATAATTCATTCCATGGATTTGCATATTAGAATTGTCAGACTGATTAGTCATATCCTTATTCTGCTATGTGTGGCCTCAGTTCTACTTTGGGGATTATCTGACAACAAAACAGTCTAGTGTAGGCTGTCTTCAGACTCCTTTGCTTCTCGGAACTTGGCGAATGTCTTGATGCCTAACAGAGTAATTTTGGAGTAGTAGTGTACAGCTGTGTTTTTCTGACTTCCACATTTTTCCTGTATGAAACAAGCTCTATAAAGCATGACAGTATCTCTTTATCTTACAGTATGTTTCCTTCATTTAGTCTATTGTTAACTGGGTAAGGGGAATGATCATTGCAGACACATTTTTTCTTGAAAAAGGCCACAAGAACAAATGTAATATGCAGAGACAGTTTACAATAAATCTAAGAAGTGTATATTTGCAAGATTGGTGGAAACCAGAGTAAATTCACATGGTCACTTGAGGAACATGCAAACTCCATACACACAGGAACCAGAGATCAGGATCAGGCTGTGGATATGTAAAGCAACTGTTCCAGCCACTGTACAGATTTATAGATTTATAATATATTTTACAGGAAAATGGTCTTCCTATATGATGTAGTTAAACCATAAAGATACAAGAATTTATGGACAAAGAGGTGCAACTGGCCTGAAGGCCTCACGAATGGGGGAGAGGAGCTACATTAATAAATATCATTCACATCTCTGCAGTTAGTAGCATCAGTTTGCAGAAAATTATAGCATTTGCTACTGGCCTGCCTTTTGTATGTAACCAAACTAGCTAATTGGACATGTTCCTGATTCAGATGTAGTGCTCTGGCTAAGGCATCTGTACTGCAATCTACAGTACACCTTAAGCAAATAAGGAAATAAAGATGTAATATGCTGCATAGCCTAAACCAGATTGATATGGAATAGTAACACAATTGTTTGTAGCTCACACTCATGCCAAGCACAATTAGTGGTCAAAATTTGAGACTAGACAGATCAATACATATGCAACACTGTACATTTTTGACAACAACTGGGATTTTTTTTCTGAAACTCATAATGACACTGCATTTTCACTTCTTGTTTTCTATCACTAACAAAAACATTATACAGTGAAGGGCATTATTCAGTGCTAGGTGAAATGAGGAAGTTTCTCTTTTCTATATACATTTTAAATACCAGCACAATCTTGAAAGCTATGTTTCTATTACAGATGAAACTATAAATGGGATGGTTATGTTTTCTGGTTAGAGTCTGTGCTATACAATGCACAATAAAGACAATGGTAAATGAAGTACTCTGAGGCATTAAATGTCTAACTATAGTTTAGTGACCCACACAGCAAGCTCTTTCTTTCAATGTATGATGAAATGACTTAATTTGTTGAAAGATTTGCCCAAATTTATTGTACATCTACTTTTCCTTCCTCATACCAGGTAATTATTTGCAGTCCACCTAGCCCCACCTTTTTCTCCCTGTACTAGCTAGTGAACACCCACCTCCCCAGCATGCAGTAGTTGAGGGTAACAGAGGCAATCCCCTTCATGTAATGAATAGAAGTTTTGCTTTCTCTTGGATCCCTTAGGTGAAGCCATATTAAATACTGAGCTAAATGATGCACATACCTTTGTATGCACAGCAGACAGGAATTGGATTGTCCCTAGATTTGCCCTTCATCTCTTGGTGTGGTATTTTAATGTGGGTCACTGGCAGTTCAGGTATGTGTTGTTTGTGAGTACCCTTACTCTATGCATAGCATCTTACATATTCAACTTTTTGTTTTCACTTTGGGTCACTCACCCTCTGCTAATCTCAGGTTCCAGATCCAAATCCCTGAAGGGTGAAGGGGCCAGACACTGCCCCACTGTGGCTAGAGAGACTTTTATTGTTTCCTATCTACTTTTCTCTCCTCCCATTATGCATAGAAGAGTGACTCGGTGATCACATGTAAACACCATGGCATAGTGAGAGTAAGGAAGGACCATCTTTATACTAATTTCTTGCTGATAGTCCCCTGAGATAGAGTCAGAAGGCTGTTTGACAGTGATGTGCCCCTTTGTCTCACCACAGATAAGATTCTATTAATTTGGGAGATATTCTAGACTTTGGTTGCTCCTTCTTTCTTTCAGACCTTTTTACAATGTTTGGGCTGCAGGCCATTTTTGAGTCCCAATGGCATGGGTGGAGCCATGTCCTTATTCCAACAGGCAACATATATACCTCTCAACTGTCCAAATTTTCACAGAATGTCCATATTTTTCTCTCATATTTTTGGTCTTTTCCTCATAAAATTTGTAGTTTTCTGGATTTTTCTGGCAAATCAGTGAGGATTGAATTCACTAAATAATGACAGAAGTTTGAGTTTCAGACTTTATATCCTTCAGAAAATGCATGGTAACTCAAGACCATTTATTCTAACAATGTTCTAAGTTTATAAGAGCAATATTTAAAATCTGTCCCTATTTTTGGGGCTTTGTTCCCCACATTATTTTTGGCTTTGTTCAGATTTTTGTGTTAAAATGTTGAGAGCTATTTAGCTTTGAGTTCAACAACCACTTGCAGTGTTTAATTTCATTTGCAGATTCATTTAATGATATGCACTTCCTAAATAATGATTTGTATACACATTGATATGATCAAATGTATGGGTGAACTAATTTCAATTACACAAACAGAATAAAGTGGCAATCTAAAAGATGTTTGCTTCCTGATAAATGAAAGCCATACATAGTTATCAGCTGTCCTTGATCTTCAGGGATGTTCTGATTTTGCGCACAGTCTAACTGTGATTTTGTGATGGAACATAAACATAATTTGTACTATTTTCTTTGTCTGCCTACATGTTAAAATCTACATGTTTGTACTATTTTCCTTGTCTGCCTATATGTTAAACTGTACATGTTAAAGTATTTTCTTTCTATATGTCTTCCAGTAAGATTGTAGCCATTTTTAGTGTCTCTGAACTACTTCTATAGTTGCTGGTATGCCCTGAGAGTGATGAAGTATTCAGATCTCTGCACAGTACTTCAGAGAGAATGTTATCAATTGTCTATATTTAGTGATAAACAATTTCTTCCTTTTCCTGTTCAAGATGTTTCCTCCTGGTGGCCAGTATTACATCAGCCTTTCTTACTGCTGTCTGACTTTGCTTGCATACTTTTTAAGCCCTCCAATGTAACCACCTACAATTATGGAGTTAATCTTTTTAAATTAATACTTTAACTGCTGATGTTTTGTCTCAGTAATTTCACGCTTTTTGGGAAAAAAAATAAAGTAATCAAGAAGAATGAATGCTTTGCATTTTTAAGTGACACTTGGCTAATGTCTAACAAATTCCAGACAACATACTAATTTTTCGTTCATGAATAATACAGCAAAAATGTAAGAAAGTTCACTGCATCCATCAAATTACATATGTGGAAACAAGGTAAAAAGTTATTTAATTGACAGTCTCGTAATTTACTGATGCTGCCAAATACAGCTCTGTGTTGGTGTTTGTGAAAATAAAAGTCAGAGCAGCTTTTCCATACTGAAACCAAAGTCTGATTAGTACACTGAAAGAGTAAATGCAGGTGTCTGACAGATGTCTGTGCTGCTGCTTCAGTGCCTTGTAAAAACAAAGTCTGATTAGTGCACATAAACTTTGCAGACTATTAACCTTTTAAACAATATATTATTATCTTTCTTGCACAGTACTACTAAAATAACTTGTCTATATAACAGACGACACATACAATACTGTACAGTTTACATTTACTGTTTCAGATTATACAATATGGATGATGATGATCTCCATCTCCAGTACTCAGATCTAACAAAAAATCAAATCTAACATTATACACTTTTAATATCCTTTTTATATGTTCTTCTGTACTATTTGGATCTAGTCCCATGAAAACAGCCTGTTGATGTTACAGTTTTAGAATTTGTACCATACAGTCTACTAATAAGCTACTTTGTGTTCTGTTTCAAGGTGAATTACATGACAGTTCAGTGAGTCGTCCTTGCCTCCAACCCGGTAGGAAGTTGTTCATTTCTTGCACTTGCATCTCAGGAAATTCCTTATCTGTAATTCTCCTTGAAGCTTGTACTAAACACTGAATGTTCATGTTACATTCAGTTTGGATAACATTTTTTCCCTTGCTTCTCAGCTAAGAGCAGTTTAACCCTTGATATATGTATGCTAGCAAACAGAAATGTTTATGCATATAACCAACTATATTTCCCTACATACATTATAGCAAACAGATGTGTATATGCATCTAACAAGCAAATAGAAGTGTACATGCATTTATAAATCTCTAAATATATATCTAACACAAGGCACCTAAATGAAATAAAAAAATTGTAAATAAAGCATCAAAAAATGTGCCTAAAGTGGTGCAGCTTTGTTCTATTATTAGCTAGCCAGTTGAAGACTTCCAATACATTAGAAATAGAGTGAATAATTCCAGCTCTTTGGTAGAGATGGGCAAATCCCTGACTTTGAACAGAATGGGTTGGCGAGATAGGTATATTTTGCAGAGGATACTGCTGCTGTGGAACAGACTCCCCATCCACATAAAATCAAGTTCATTCCTGCCCATTTTCAAGTGCACCTTAGATCTATGGATGGGAAACAGAAGATTTACCCCAGGATTGTCCCCTGTACTACTTATGGACAGATGCATCTCCTAAATGCTTTATCCTATTCATGGGTCTCCTTAAATTATCTATGGTATGATCTCAGTTATTCTTATTAGAATTAATATATAATTATCGATCATTGGGTGGGTAAGAGCAGTCTATAACCAAATGGGATAGGTTATTTCAAGCACAAAAAAGGGGAAAATGACAAGGCTTAAAATGGCTCACAAGGGCAGTTAGCCTAGTATTTACCTATGAACCTATGACCAACAACACAGGCTATCTGAGTTTGAATATGGGCTCAAAGGCTGGTGGAGCCTGTTGGAGCATGGAAAGTATTATTAGACAGAAGTCTTAGGCAGGCGTATTACGGTGCATTTCTTCACGTAGAAGTATTTCAAACATTATGCTACTAGTACCTCTCTACACATTAAGAAAGGAAAATATAACTATGTTTTGTTAAAGAGGTGCATTGTTAGGCACATGAAAATAAAAGACTATACAAGTAAGATAAGGAAGCATAGCTGTTTCTGTGTATTAAGTATATTATCAGATACAGCAGTCAATGCTAGACATATGACTATATAGCTCTCCTTAGAAGTATGTAGTTGGAGACAGGAAACTTTCCGGATAAGCAGAAGGCCTTGAGTTGTCATCTAGATGGGGAAAGGAAATTTATTGGATGAAAAGAACTTTATTGGACATGAGAGAAATAACCGGTTTATACATCATCGATGGAAGGAATGTACTTCCTAGTTATTTTGGAAAGAAAGTATAACAAGCATAAAAACATTGCAGAATATTCCAAATGAACCATTAGGGGTGTGGAATAACAAATTCCTGACTGCTGTACTTTTTTGTGTATAAAAGTAACCGTAATTGTATTGTTGTTTATATTAGTTTTTTTTTTTTTTTTTGGTATTTCTCAAGATGCTGCTGTATCCTGTCTGTGAATAAATATGCTTGCTGCAACATACCTTCTTCTCCAGAAGATTTATTTCAGATGAATAGAAAATGGGACTGAGTTGTCAATGCCAACAACTTGCCCATTTTGGGAGGAGGGAGTAGTGGTTTGGTTGGCTGCTTGCCACCAGTAAATGGAGACTTGTGGGCACCAAAAATGCAGTAGAGACCAGGGGGTGGTACTGGCACAACTAAGCAGGTAATGGTAGTCCTCACTAAACATGTGGGTGGAAACATGCATATGCAAGTAGATGACATTGTATGCTGCCAGAGTTATTTGACTGGCCATGTTGGCCACCAGGGCAAGGATTATAGTCTAATTGGAAACACTGTAATTCATAAAATCCTGGATGAATCTTGCCCCCATGATGGGATTCCATACACTAGGAGAAAAAAAAGAGGCTGAAAATAATGGGGTTGAATGATAATTGGGAGGCACTGAAGTGAAAAAGTATGTAGAAAAAAGAGTGAGTCATTGCATATAATTCTTAAAGACTAAAAACACTGACACATCAGAAGAATGAAACTTAAATCACAATGAGATGTCAGGCTTATAACACACCAATTATTAATGCAATGGATTCTGAATTCACTGCATCTTGGAGGGGGAATATACTGTTTTGATTGTTTCCTATTTTGCCCTGGCTTTAGACCATTGATCAGTTTAATCCTTCTATTACTATAATGAAACTTGGAGCATATGTGTTGCATTTTGTTGCATATTTTTGATGTTCATGGATTCATGGATTAGTACTAGGCTAACTGCCCTTGTGAGCCATTTGAAGCCTAGCTATTTCCTCTGTGTGAGAATCAAACCCTGCACCTTGCTTTTATAAAGTAAGCACCTTAACCATTATGCCATCCCTCCCACCCCTTTAACATATGTAATGCTTTGCTCCCCCACTCTCTTTTTTGTGCTTTGACTGTAAACTGCCTTAATATTATAATGCTAAAACATTCTTTTATTATTAATTCTTTGGCTTAGTTTTTGTTTTGTTATTGCACTATGGCTACAGTTTTATTTCTGAATTTACCTACTGTGGTGTATGTCAACATCATGGCTGGCCTTACACATGGTAGAACTAGGTGACCACCTAGGGCAGTGTACTTTAGAGGTGCTCTATACCTATTTATTTATTTGCATATTTTTAGAGCAAAGTTTCTTGCTCTGAAAAATAAATAATGCTAACCTACTTAAAGATAATGTGTCTGCTGAACATCAGGTGCTTAAGGGGGCACACTGCAAAGTCATGGGAGTGGGTACATTGCAACATTCAAATATAAGTGCAATTCCACCTGAAGGAGTTTTTTTTTTTTTTTTTTTTTGGGATGAGTCCTAGTTGAATTATGCCCATTGTTAAGTGACAGAGGTCAAAATCAGGGACATTCAACAAAATTCAGAACAGAGAGGAATCACTTGGTATCGGTAAGATAAGTGTTATAGTACTATGTTTACACCAATGCTGCTGGCAGTAATAAACTAGATAATTTTGGCAGTTTGGCATTTGAGTTGAGGGGAATGGCATTGTGAGAAGTGTTATTACTGTTTTTACAATAATGCTGGCAATGATCTTGCAGATATTTTGGACAACATTTCTGTCTTTGTTATTTGTGTGGGCATTTGTGATGAGAGGAATGGTGCTGTGAGATAAGCGTTATTGCTGGTTTTGCAATAATGCCGGCAGTGATCAACCAGATATTTTGGGGAATATTTCTGGTTTTGTGATTTGTGTTAGTAGGTGAGATGAGAGGAATTATACAATAATAAAAGTCTCATATCTGTTTTTACAATGATGTAATGCAGTGATCAACCAGATACTTTTTGCAATATTTTTCTGGCATCGTGATCTGTGTTGACTACTTTAATATGTGGCAACTTTGTATGGACTGCATAGATAAAATAATATTACACAGCCATCAGACATTATGGCTATAACTGTCGGATAAAGTTGGAGTTTGCTGGGTAAAAGTAAAAGACTTTCTTGTCTTTGTTCAGTTTAATCAGTCACTATCTGGCTTTAAAGCACTAGTTGGTATTGTGATATGTAAGATGGACTATTTATTTGGGCACCTGTTATGCACAAACATAGCAGGTAGAATTACTGTGCCTATTTTCTGTGAAAGAAAATGACTAGCTACCTGCTGCTGTTTGCTTACTATTTTGGCTTTGAAGGACTAATGTGATTATGTGAAGCAAAGGGCAATATTTTAATATTTGGCAACTTGCTTGTTTGGAATGGTGGTAAAATTCATTACATGGTCATCCTGTTTTATCACAATCAGAGGTCTGACTTGTACACAGAAGTGGCTATAAACTACTTGGTGAGGGTTGTCTGGATAAAAATAACTGAACCTGTTGTCACTTGCTCACTTCTATGGTTATCTCTCAAAAAGTAAGGGATAAATGCATCACAGAATTCTCAGACCTTCTTAACCCCTGGGGGCTCATGACCCCCACACAGCAAGGCTGTATAAGCAGATTTTAACACGGGGTTAGTAGTTACCTTTGCCCTGAACCGCAAATAGAATAAAATCTGTCCTGCTCATGGGTATACACAGAAGGTTGCTTTACTTGTGTGTGTGTGTGTGTGTGTGTGTGTGTGTGTGTGTGTGTGTGTGTGTGTGTGTGTGTGTGTGTGTGTGTGTGTGTGTGTGTGTGTGTGTGTGTGTGTGGGGGGGGTGATATTGTCTTTATTTCTTCAACAGTCTTTCCAAACCTCAGAGGTCACTATATCTTGTCTTGGGCTGAGGAAAGTGAGATCATTATTTCTTTAACATTCCTTTCAAAATTCAGAGCAGTGCACAGACGGTCACTATAGTATGTATAGGAACATTGTATATTCTCTAGAAATAACAAGTTGGAAACATTATTGTAATCATTTTTTTCATTTTCCTCACAATCAAACATCTGATATGGAAAATTGAAGACTTAACAGGATAAGACAATGCAACTTGCATTTCCTTTTGAAATATAAGAATCATCAGACTTGACCATTGCTATTTCCTATTTAACACTTCATTAATAAAGACAGAATTTTTAATGAGTGCCTGTGGATATCATATACCCTCTTTCTCTGTAAAAATTGTTACTGCTGTCTTTTGCTAATTTGCATGTTTCAGTAATGGCTACAAGTTCAGCTATTTGAGCAGATACATTTTCATCCAATTGTCCAGTCAATAATACTTTGTTTGTTGTACACATGGAAAATGTTTCTGCTATTGATCCATCTTCTCTTCAAACACAAAATCCTTCGACAAATAAAAGCAATTCAGAATTCAGTAGTGGGACATCTTTTAGGTCTGATCTAGCAGGAAGCACATGGTTAACTGCAAATACACAGTCATGGGCTTAGCCTTGGTCTGCTGCAGGGATTAAAGAAACAGTGTTAAGAGGTGGACATCGAATAACCTGCAAAGAAAGATTGTTAAGAAAAAATTAATATTTAGACAGTCTAGAGGCAGACAAATACTGTGTTTTAGTTCTTAATGACAGTGCTTCTACAGAACGTGGAGCTGCCACAAAGGTGGGAGATTGGCCTAAAGGTGGGAGATTGGCCTAATGGTTAAGGTGTTTACCTTACAGACACAAGGTGCAGGGTTTGATTCTCACATGGGGTAACTGGCTAGGCCTGAAAGGGCAGGTAGCCTAGTACTAACTTATATGAGAGTCATGGCTTAGTGGTAGGTCATACAGACTAGTGTTGCCAAGGTCTTGTGTCTGAAACTTAGGGCAGCCCCATTTCTACTGTGTGTGCCTTCACAGCCACCCCTCTAAGGCAGTGGGGGAAGGCTGCAGCTACAGGATGAAGATTAGTGCTGAAATAAGCAACCAGTCTAAAGCCATCCTTTCTATGCTGTATCAATAACCCTAACAGTGCTTTATTCCAGAAGAATGAGTAATCAGGTAGCCCAAGAGCAGGAGGGTTTAAAAGTAAAGTTTTTCTTTGGACAAAAGCCTGTTTGTGGTGCTCTTGCCAAGGCTCAGTCAGGGGTGTCTTTCTTGAATAATTCTAACAAAGGTTGCATAATTTGAAATCCATTGTCAGCAGTAACCTGTCAGTTGCAAGAAAGCCCACAGCTGTTTTAACATTGTAGGGTGTGGTGCAGCTTGAATAGCAGTAATGAGTGAAGGTAAAAGTTGACAGGATCCGTCTGCAATATGTCCCAAGTACTGGACTTGTGGTTTCCACAACTGCAGTTTTGCCTTATTAACCTTAAACCTAGTTCTACTAACTTAGTCAAAGAAAAATAGTATCTTGTGGGCAGCTAGAATAACAGTTAGAAGCTAAAAGCAAATCATACACGTGCTGTATTAGGGATGACCCACAGGGAAATTCAATTCTATCTAGTTGTTTCTTTATTTCTCTACAGAAAAGGGTAAGTGATTCTACATATCCTTTTGGTAATCTAGTTCATGTCTATTGTTGCCCTCTGTAAGTTCTTCTTTCAGATTTTCCCAGTTAGGGGTTGCCACAGCGGAACTCTGGTTCGCTAATGATTGGCAGTAGATTTTTACAGTGCCGAAGTGCCAGCCCGATGCCCAACCTTCAAATAAGGCACACTCATTCATGCATGTCTTTTGAATGCCACTCGACCACAGGAAGGACATGCAGACTCCACACAGAAGGCGGTCCAGCCGAGAATCAAACAGGAGAACCTCTTGCTGTGAGGTGACAACGCTACTGCTGCACCACCAAGCAAACAAATACTGACTGGGTGACTTGGAATAGAGTAGAAAGCAGAGGAAATATCAATCACTGAAAAGGTGGTAGCTGTCGGAGGGATAGAGCATAGTATAGTAGCTGGATTAGGAACTACAGGAAAAGTTGACACAAATACTGCACTGACTGCTCATAAATCTTGCACAAGTCTATAGGTATCTTTTCCTGGTTTCTCAACTGGTAAAATAGGTGTGTTACATAAGCTTCTAGTATGGACTATAATTCTAATAATATAGAAATAGCAGGTTCAGGTCCTCTCTCTCCACTTCCGCTTTTAAGGGATACTAGACTACCATTATCATTCTTTATGAGCCTTACCTCATTGTCATGGGTAGTCCACAGCTGTGGAGAAACAGTTTCAAGTTCTTCCAAATCAGTTTTACTAGAGGTCTGTTCCAATGTAAGTACTGTAAAGAGTGTATCTTTGTCTCAACAAATATCGTCTGAATACAGATCTGGGGATGGAGGTTCATTTGCGGTGTCTACAAAGACTTCATTCAGAGTGAAATATACAGTACATTGTAATTTATACAACAAA
This sequence comes from Protopterus annectens, assembly GCF_019279795.1. Classification (NCBI taxonomy): domain Eukaryota; kingdom Metazoa; phylum Chordata; order Ceratodontiformes; family Protopteridae; genus Protopterus; species Protopterus annectens. The sequence continues at coordinate 1,112,548,455 of NC_056727.1, forward strand.
TCTGTATGTAAAAGTTTTAAAGGGGCAGAATTCCGTATAATAAAGGCACGCTGATCTTGCAGTGGACCTATTTGAACTGGGACAGATTTTGTCTCTGGATAATCCAGTGGAATCCCAGAGATCCACAAACCTCAAACAGGTTTCATAGAGAGTGGGAGGTTCTATTTATTTATTTATTTATGTATGTATGCATGTTTGTGTACTGGGGTAATGCACTAATCTCAGTGGACCATTTGCAGGCACAGCCTGAGTGTGCCCAGGTTTTCCACATTGAATGAAGTTATCATAGATTGAGTTGCTCCTGTATCAATAAGGAAAGGAAGAGTAGAACTGTATATTGTAATGTTAATAAAAAGACCTTTCTGGTCTACTGTTACCAAGGGGAAATAACTGTGTCTCCTGTTCATGGCTGCCCTATTGATCCTCCTGCCTCATTGGTGACTGCCAAGTGGTGCTCCAAGTTGGAGGCTCTCTCCCCCATCTTCTGTGGGACTTGGGCAGTGAGCTGACTGCTAGGCTGAAGGGAAAGATTTGTTGGTTGAAGAGAAGGACACTCATTACACCAATGTCTGCTCTGGCTACAGTTAAAACAAGGGGATGAAATATGACCCACACTGCTGTGTTTGAGATGAATTAGGGGGTAAAAGGTTTGTGGAAAATGTTTTGGCGCTTGTTATTGGAAGAATCTGAAGCTACTTCTAGCCCCCGTTTCTTCTGGCCAGTCTCCTTCCCAGTGAGTCAGTGTCAAATTGTTGAAACTGAACATCCACTAATTTCTTTTGCTGTTTGTTTTCTTGTCTGACTATGTTATCTTCTACATATTGTGCTTGATTAACATTTTCATGTATTCCTAAACCAGTTTAAACAAACCATTTTTATCTACTTTCGTATAGGGGTGATAAGCCTTCTACAAATGCTGCTGACAACTCACTGGCTGCTGTCCTTTCAGTGGACTCTGGATGTCCTGAAAAAGCCTGAAACACATCAAGCTTGGCAAGTCCGCATTAATAGATTAACTTTCCTTCTGTAAAATATATTTTTATTTGTACCCAAACAGGTGATGAAGTGCATGCTGTAGTTATTGCTTTTTTATAAGTTGTCTCTCATGGTTAAAAATCCTTCATCTGTATGTTTTGGAATATTATCACCTATTGCTGACTTTTCCCATATTTTCCTAAAAATATCTTCGGGAGAAGAACCCTTTAAAACTGCTTGCAAATATTCAATTGTGGAGTTTGGCAACTGCACATAGCCTTCTAAAACCTTGGCATATTTGGCTAAATGTGTTTGAATGGGAGGGAGAGAATCTACACTAGTTTGAAGCTCTACTGCAGTCCACTTGTGGACCACTATTATAGTGAGCTCAGCATCACTGGCCTGGGTTGCGGCAGGGTTAGGTACTTCTGTCAAAGGGTAAATCTGAGTATTAGGTGGTGAGGTAGTGGTGAGGGTATCATCATCAGAAGATCACTCAGACGTTGATGCATCCTAGGAACTTTGTTTGGGAGGTGGGTTCCACCTGTACTCCACTCCATCAATAATTACTGGAAGTTGGGTAATTAACCTTTTAAATCTTTTTAAGGTAGTTACTTTGCTAGAGGAGGCACTTTTATTACCAAATTGTTTTAGTTTGTCTATGTGTTTTTCCCCAGAGACATGCTTTTGTTTTGGAGAGAACTGTTTGCTTTTCCTTGCTATTCTCATTAACATTCAGAATTTGAAACAGCATTTTATAGTGTCAGGCTGATGTAAATAGTGTACATAGTTATTTAAGATGTTATATACAAATACTATGGAATTTATTCAACTGTATTTGAAAAATAAAAAAAAATTTTGAGGAAAAAAGAATTTTGAAACAGTATGATGTTGTCAATTTTGTTGGAATCTAGTGTTGTAAACAGAACCTTTAGGGTAGGCTGATGTATCAGAAGTAACCTGGGAGGAAGAAATATCAGGGGAAATAGCAGAGGGACTATCTTTCAATTATTCCCCTGCTGCCTGCTGTCCTGGGGAAGGAGGGCTATCTGCTTCATAAGAGGCAGAATGGTCTGCAAAAGGGGAGGGGGAGCAGAAGGAATCAGGGGTCAGTCATCATCAAAAGATTCAGGTTGAGTTATCTTTAAATTTTCTAGTAGCTTTAAAGCCTACAGTTCCCAAATACCTCTTAAATTGTCCCCTGTGCATTTTTTGTAATGTATTAACTGTCCTAGTAGCTGCCTACAGTTGTATTTTTAATTTTGCAGAATTAAGCTCTAAACTTCTAACTGCAAGATTCTTTTTCCTTATTTTTAGATTATTCTTGCCACTCATTAAAAAGCTGACAAACAAGAGGCAGGCACTTTGTTTTTTTTTCGTTTAAGTTTCTTTTTAAGATTTTTCTGAACTAACCTTGTCAAAAGTTCCACCCTCTGGGAACTGCAGTGCACTAGTATTTTTAGTGAGCTGAAAACATTTCACAAATTATTACAACTGTCTCTTCCATATTTATAAAATATATGCCTAGCTGGTGTTCACAGCTTGGGCTCTTTAAACCCCCCCCACATTTGCACCCATTGTGAATGTGGCACAATGAAAAGATTGCCCACTCTCATTCAATAATAAAAATAAATCCCACTCTCATACAAGGACCTGCTCTCACACAATAATCAACAGACTACTAATAGACTACTTAACAGAGAAAAAAATCATATAGCAAAACATGCCTGTATAGATTTAAACTGTGCTGAATGTGTAAAAATGTAGCTGTGAGCTAGTTCACTGGAAATGCACCTTAACAGAAAACTTATGAAATATGGGCCCAAAAAGGTATTTCAGCTACAGCAACTTGCAGATGGTTCAAAATCGAGATTTCACAATAACAACTGTTAAGGTACTGTCAAATAAATTGTTAAAATCAGACTGTAAAAATCATTAGGTTTTTCAAAATGACAGTCAATAACACAGGATGCTCAGGTTCAAACAATATTGCTTTACTAATGTACATTAGGAGGCAAAAAACTATACAAAAACAAGTATAGAGTTTTGACTGGCTCTATACAGGAAATACCCTCAATTATATACCATTTGCAATCAGCTTTTGCCCACCTTACTGACGTGGTCAGTCACAGGGCATTTACATCACTATAGTCCATAATACTTCATTCATAAGAAGATGCTTAGGTAATGTTTTTAAAAACTTTCCCATGAGAATAACACAGCCTTGCGAGGCACCTGGTCCATTTACAATGTCTTCTTGTAGATGTAGCTTTCTTCAAGGTTCTTAGATTAGTTCGCACAATGGTGGTTCTTTTCTTAATCGTTCCTTTGTCTCTCTGGTTAGCAGCTGTACACTATCTCTGATAGTGTTCACAAGGCCATCCTTCTCGGTGGAAGGAAGAAAGATATACATGCATACATATTTATTTCTCTCTGACCCAGCAGATTATAGTTACTGAAAGACATAAGCTTGCTGAGCTGGCTACTGCCAGGGTCAGAGGTTAACCACACTGCAGCTGAATTTCAAGCAATTACATGCAAGATCGTTTCTACTGCCATATTGTTAAATAGAATCAAATGCATTACATATTATACTGTTTCTAAACTCTGCACTACATATATGTTTAAGTACATATTCTTCTAACAGTTTATATATGTTTAAGTACATATTTTTCTAGCATTCTGTATATGTTTAAGTACATATTTTTCTAGCATTCTGTATATGTTTAAGTACATATTTTTCTAACATTCTCCCTCCTTTTAATGCTTTTTATTCTATTCAGAAACATAAAAAACATTATTTCATTCCTTAGTCTCTTCCTCTCTGGAACTTTCAACTTAGGCAAGTCATTTGTTTTATATTTCAGAAAGAATTTCATTTGGTATCAATCTTTCAATTTCAAAATCTTGGTAAAAAGTTTCAGTAACAGATATATCAACAAAATCTTTGATTAATCTTTTCATGCAGGGAATTCCACAGTAAACACATGCTCCTATTAGGAGTATACCCACACAAATAGCAATTAAAATGTTTAATAGGATGGAACCCTACCCCCCCAAACAGATTCTGGAAAAAGTCCGTCAGTGGGTTTGGACCTGGTTTAGTCATTGCTGATACTTGCTGAATTACCTCTAGGTGCTTATTTGTCTCTGATTCTCAGGGATAAAAGCACAGCATTCTTCTTCGTGTACCACCTCTTGCCGCTAGGGTGAAGTAAAGAGCCATTCGATTTTGTAGCACAACAGTTCTCATTGCATTCAGTTCATCAGTCACCAATTCTAGGGCGGAAAAAGTTGCATTACTCATTACTTCGAGAAATCTTGACAGCTTCCTCAGCTCCCAGATCGATTTGACTGCTCCATAGGCTGGTAGTATTCCTGACCAGGATATAACACTGTTGCCCAAGTCCATATGAGTCAATTTATTTCTGTCTCTTACTGAATTATGGTCTTTTCAACCAGCTTCGATCTTCCCAACTGGATTCACAGGTTTCTTAACTGGACCTTCAGATTTTTGAGCTGTTTCCTTACATTTCGTATCTTACCCAAAGGTAATTCTGCAGTATGTCTTATTGCTGGAACCAGATAACCCAAAAAACAACTGCCGGACCAATTCTCAGGTAACCATTTATATGCCTTTTTCCCACAAATAAAATCATTACTTTGGTACTAATACGTGTTATCCCTGCATGAAACATTTTCCTATCTTTAATAGACAATTGTTTAGTTAAGACTGGATTGTCACGTACTGCATTTAATGTAGTTTTCATTGAACTCAGATATGAATCATAGTTAGTATTACAAACAGTACCCCCACTTCTGACTTTAATGTAACATTTATAAGACATTTGAAAAACACAGATACGGTCACCAAGTCAGCAAGCTCCTGCAGGCGACAGCCACAAAAGATGATCTTTCCTTAACAGATACCAAATAACGTACTTCCACCAATAAAAAGCAGACGGTACCACCAATGCTTAGATAAAACCTTAACGCCAAGTTTATTTAAAATAACAAATGCGTCTTCTTCAGAGATTTGAAAAAAAGCGTAAACTGAGTTTTTATACACACGTCATAGCGTGTGCCTAGCACAGATTTTAAAGGGCTATGCTAATTATTGTGTGTAAAACATTCAGTCACTAATTCAATATGTGACAGCTTAATACTCAGATGACAATAATTAAAATCAACATTAAACAAAATAAAACCTACATAAAAGTTTCCTACTATCCATAGATTTAAAAATGAATACATTTAAACATTTAAACAAACACTGGACAGGGTAGACCATTATTGTTAAGTTATGTCAAACCTTTCTTATTAGTTTAACTCACATAACATCAAAATCTGTCCGTATTTGTTTAACATTGTTTCTGTTGTCACAAACTACCTATAACTGATCCCAAACCAGCATCCTCTTAAAGTTAGACAGTTGTCATTCATTGTTAAAGATGCCTTAAAACCACTCCAGGTACTCCATAATAATTAACCAAGTAGGTTTTAGTAAACAATATAATGTTAAGGTACCTTACAACTAAGAATTTATATAAGATATGGTTCTTAGTGTGGGTCAAGTAAATATTTGGCCGTTTTGTAACCAAATATGTTGGTATAAGAGATCAAATTAAATACACCAAGTATATACCAATTTCACCCTTCCTAATTTTTACTTCACTGTATGCTCTATGGGGTGTTGGCCAAATCATGATGTTTGTCTTTTATAACTCCTTAGTTTGAGTATGCATGTTATATTACAATGCTCGTTCAAGCCAGGGTATGAGAAGGCGTCCAACCTCAACTGCCATTCTAGTTCTTTGTTTTCTAGAAACAGTGAAGTTGGCCCCCCTCTACCTGTACTCAAAATTTGGTCAATTGGTGTAAATTCAAAACTGTGCCCTACATTTTTTGAAATATGTTTAGCTTTTATAAAAGACAAACATCATGATTTGGCCAACACCCCATAGAGCATACAGTGAAGTAAAAATTAGGAAGGGTGAAATTGGTATATACTTGGTGTATTTAATTTGATTTCTTATACCAACATATTTGGTTACAAAACGGCCAAATATTTACTTGACCCACACTAAGAACCATATCTTATATAATTTCTTAGTTGTAAGGTACCTTAACATTATATTGTTTACTAAAACCTACTTGGTTAATTATTATGGAGTACCTGGAGTGGTTTTAAGGCATCTTTAACAATGAATGACAACTGTCTAACTTTAAGAGGATGCTGGTTTGGGACTAGTTATAGGTAGTTTGTGACAACAGAAACAATGTTAAACAAATACGGACAGATTTTGATGTTATGCGAGTTAAACTAATAAGAAAGGTTTGACATAACTTAACAATAATGGTCTACCCTGTCCAGTGTTTGTTTAAATGTTTAAATGTATTTATTTTTAAATCTATGGATAGTAGGAAACTTTTATGTAGGTTTTATTTTGTTTAATGTTGATTTTAATCATTGTCATCTGAGTATTAAGCTGTCACATATTGAATTAGTGACTGAATGTTTTATACACAATAATTAGCATAGCCTTTTAAAATCTGTGGTAGCACGCTATGATGTGTATAAAACTCAGTTTGGTTTTTTCAAATCTCTGAAGAAGCTGCGGTTGTACTTCAGGCATTTGTTATTTTAAATAAACTTGGCGTTAAGGTTTTATCTAAGCATTGGTGGTACCGTCTGCTTTTTATTGGTGGAAGTACGTTATTTGGTATCTGTTAAGGAAAGATCATCTTTTGTGGCTGTCGCCTGCAGGAGCTTGCTGACTTGGTGACCGTATCTGTGTTTTTCAAGAGTCTGTGTGTTTTTCGTAATTTATAAGACATTGTTATATTACAATTACTCCAGCCAACTTGGAGCGTATCATTTTTGTAAAAACAAACAATTCCCTTTTGTGTAACAGGTAAATACAGTGCCACTTTGTCCTGTGATCTCACAGAACCTGTATCAAAAAGTAAATTCTCCCAAGTCTCATTTATCCCCAAAGGGACAGCGGACATCAAAAGTCCTCCATATGCTGTAGGTATGGCTGTACAAACCCAACAATTTGAAATGTTCATAGTCTCTACATACACACGTTTCATAGCTAGGTATGTGTTAAAGTTTGGATGCCAATCTGTGGCCAGTCCATCACGTTTCGTTACTTTTATCTGTGTAGTTATTTGCAGGAAAACCCCCAACAAAAGAAAAGTCACTACCAACATGGTTAATAAGTGTATAATCAGTAGGACAGTAAACCAATGTCTTTGGGGTTGCTTTGTACTTTTATACACTCTGCCCTTGGCCATTCTGTTTTTGTGATATATCAGCTACAAAACTTTTGTCTAACTGGAAATTCTTTACCGGCTTGCAGTGAGTCAGGTGAACCCAGGATGACCTCTCCAACCTTTACTGCAGTAGGCGTTGCTAACAGTACTTGGTACGGACCTTCCCACTTAGGACTCGTCCAGTTTTTCTTTTTGATGACTTTTATCCACACCCAGGATCCTGGGGCTAGCACTGCGTCCGGTTTTGTCTGTTCTTTATCTGCAAAAGAGTTTAACTGAAAACAGTCTTATTGGTTAACAATCTTTTCATGTAACTGGCTAATGAGCCATCGACCTCCAGCTCTGCAGGCATAAGAGCTTTCCACTGTGGCACATAATATGCCCTTCCAAATACTACTTCAAAGGGAGTCAAACCCTTTACATTTGGAACTGTTCTCATGCTCAGCAATGCTAGAGGTAAACAGCAAATCCAATTCTTCTGAGTCTCACTCATCAACTTCCTTAACTTGTTTTTCAAAATCCCATTGTACCTCTCCACCAGTCCTGCTGACTGTGGGTGGTAAGCACAGTGATTCCTCAAGGAAATCCCAAAAACCCTTCCAAGTTGCTGAATTGTCTGATTGACAAAATGTGTCCCATTATCACTATAGATCCTTTCCGGTATGCCAAATCTAGGAATTATTTCCTTTACTAGGGCCTTTGCCACTGTTGCTGCATCCGGATTCCTGGTTGGAAAAGCTTCTACCCATTTTGAAAACATGTCTATGATCACTAAACAGTATTTCTTTCCTTCACATTTATTCAGCTCTATGAAGTCCATACAAATAGTATGGAACGGATATGGTGGTGTAGGGAAACTCCCTTGCTTCGGTTTGAATGCTACCTGTGCATGATGTTTACTGCAAATATGACATGCTGCACAAAATTTTTGTGTGTAGTTCGTAAATCCATATGTCTGGAATATTCTGTTAACTAACTGTACCATCCCCTGTTGAGACATGGCTCTGCCCATGGCTCAACAAAGCCATATCTAAATAAATTAGATGGTAATATTGGCTTTCTCTCTTTGGAGATGTACAATCCGTCTTCAAGGATTGCTCCTCGCCTTACCCATTTCTGCTTTTCTGTTTTCGTAGTTAATGTTTGCATTGTTTTTAACATTTCTAAATCTAAAATCTCGGAGGGTTGTAATTCCTCATTCAAAAGTAAAGTTTCTGAGTCTGAGGCTGCTTGCTTCGCAGCTGCATCAACTCGTGCATTGCCTTTTGAAATCTTATCTTGTTGCTTTGTATGAGCTGCACTATTACAAATAGCTACTTTAGTAGGTAACTGAATAGAGTCTAATAAATTCAAGATCAGTTGCGCATGATTGATCGGTTTACCAGTGGATGTTATCATTCCCCTATTCTTCCACTGCTGCGCAAAAACATGCACTGTGGAGAAAGCATACTGACTATCAGTGTATATGTTCACGCATCTGTCCTTCGCTAGAGTGCAAGCTCGTGTTAAAGCTATCAATTCTGCTGCTTGAGCAGACAAGTTAGGCTGCAGGGGTTGGGCTTCTACAATCCCAACATCAGTAACCACTGCATAACCCACTAGATTTTTCCCTGTAGGACCCTTCCTACATGATCCGTCCACATAAAATGTTACCTCTGCATCAGCTAAAGGTATATCAGTAAGATCCTGTCGGGGTAAAGTTATTTGCTCCATTTCCTGTAGGCAACTGTGTGGTGTGCCATCCACAGGGGTCGGAAGCAACATTGATGGATTTAATGTCGTACAACGTTCAATCACCATGTGAGGTTGACTCAGTATGGTCATACAAGAAAGATGTCTAGCCGGAGACAAAAATGCAATTTTCTCTTGCAGTAAAATTATCGCAACTGCATGAGGCACCCTCAAGGTAAGAGGGTGAAATAATACCATTGAGGCCGAAGCCTGTACTGCCATGGCAGCTGCAACAACTGCCTGTACACAATGTGGCAACGACCGTGCCACTGGGTCCAACTGTGATGAATAGTAAGCTATGGGGTGCTGATTATTCCCATGCTGTTGCGTCAGAACTGACGTCATATATCCCTGCTTACAATCTACAGTCTGAAAAAATCTCTTATGATAATTCGGAAGCCCCAAAACTGATGATGAAGCTATCAATTGTTTTAGCCTGCAGAAGGCTGCTTCTGCCACTGGAGTCCAATGTAGTATATCTTGTGCTGCCATAGGTGTTTTAAAAATTAAATCAGCCAATGGAGCCGACTCCACGGCATAGTTCGGTATCCAACTTCGACAAAAATTAGTCGTCCCCAGGAAGGACATCATTTCCTTCTTGGTAGTTGGCTTGGGAGCTTGTAAAATTGCTACCTTTCTATCTTCATCTAATGTTCTACCCCCCTTGGATATCACATATCCCAGGTACTTGACCTGTGTTTTCCAAAGTTGCAATTTATGCTTGTTTATTTTATGTCCCTGTTCTGCTAAAAACCTCAATAATGCTATCGTATCTTCCCTACACTGTTGCTGGGTAGGGGCCGCAAGCAGGATGTCATCCACATAAAGTAGAACTTGACTGCCCCCTGGTGGAGTAAATCCGCCAGGTTGCTAGCCATCTCCTGTGCGAATATTGTTGGACTTTCACAGTATCCCTGTGGTAGTCGAGTATAGGTGTATCTGTTACCCTGAAATGTAAAAGCAAACCAATACTGACTATCCGGATGTATAGGTATTGAAAAGAAAGCATTGCTTATATCTATCACGGTAAAATACTTCTGTTCTGGCTTCAAATCATTCAATAAAGTGTGCGGGTCTGGCACCGTAGGTGCCCTAGGTATTATTGCATCATTTACAGCTTGTAAATCCTGTACCATCCGCCATTCCCGTTTGCTTTCCTAACAGGAAATAGAGGGGTATTACATGGTGAATCCAAAGATTCTATCAGTACTCCTTTCTTAAGTAATGCTGCTATGATAGGTTTAATTCCCTGCTCTGCATCTCTTCTCAAAGGGTATTGTTTCTTTTGTGGTCTAAATGCTGACTTTGGTGTGATAGTTACTGGACCTGCTGTCCGAATAAGCCCTACATCTGATTTCCCTGTTGACCAAAGAATGCTTGGTATATCACACAAAGCTTTTTCTTCCTCTTCCAGTAGGAACATCAATCAGCTGTCCTCACTTTGTTGTAAGTGTACAGCTGGACGTTAACCAATTCAGTTTTTGCTTTTGTATTCCTTGTTCTGACAACTCTAAGTCAGTTTGCCTTTCCCATCTTGTCACTTTTTCACCTAGATCTACCCATCTGGCATTTTTATGTTTGGTTAAGCTGACATGCGGTAGCCAATTGGACTTATACAGTCCCGTGAATTCCTGGGGTAATGAACAACTCACCACACTATTACCCTCAGTATCCCAGTACAGGGTTCGTAATACTAACCTATTTGCAGGATTTCTGAACAATTTCTCCTCATATTCCTTATCAGGCCCTGGTGTACTACAATAGTACAGAGTACAATGTAACGAGTGCTGTTGATCACTGTGAAGGGAGGGTACCTTACTGATGGCTACGTTCATCAGTTCCTCGGTTACTGCCCCTGGACCAGTCGTAACTAGGTCCTGGCTGTACCAATAGTAGGCTTCACCCTCCGATCGCATCACAAAAGTATCCATTTGTCTTTGTGCCTCCATACCTTTCATGGTAGGAACTACTGCTATGCCAAAAAGCTGCATAAGGTCTCTTCCCAGTAAATTCACTGGACATTTGGCAGAAAGTACTATCTTACTTCTCTGGGTCATACCTGAAATAGGGTCAGTTATTGCTATATCATGGGAAAGTGGTTCCCTGTATAGCTGTCGATTTGCTGCTTTCACTAATATATAATCAGGTGATTCAGAGTGTTCCGGTAACTTTGAAGGATGTATCAAAGTTCGTGATGCCCCTGAATCACACAAAAATTTACTTCCTCCCTCCACCAGAAGTGTAACTTCCGGTTTCGTGTCCGTCAAATAGAGCTCTAAGCTCAACAAGGCTAAATCTAAAACTTCACTTTCCTCATCACCTACTTGCACTTCCTCTATTCCAACTACTGTGTTAACATTTTCTCCCTGCTCATCACTCTCTCCTGATGACTGTTGAACGTTATGACTATCATATAGTCAATCCTCATCACTCCTATCCTTCCCTTCTGTAGTCGTTTTTTTATTCGATCCGCAATCCCTTGCTAAATGTCCTTTCTTCCCACACTTGAAACATTCACCTTTTCTTTTCCTTTCCTCAAAAACCTCTGAGTCTCTGTCAGAGCGCTTATTGCTCTGAGCGTTTTTCCTCCCCTTTTTACCTGACTGTACTACAAAGACTTCTGCTCCGTCTTCAGCTGTGAAGACCTGCGTCTTCTTTTTCTTCTTACTGTTAAAGTGTCTTTCAGCATGCCTGGCATACTCCAGTAAGGCTTGTAGCCTACTCGTTCGATGATCTATCATATGCTTTGTAATAAAGCTACTGATAGGGGCAATGCAACCTTTTAAAATGCATTTTCAATTGTTGTTCATATGAGCTATCATTCTTCTGATTTTCGGGAATAGGCATACCGCTATGGTTATTAAAACATTCTAATAATCTACCAAAGTACCCATCCACAGATTCATTGTCCTGTTGTATACACTGATTAATACAGGTCCAATCCGCTCTAGGTTTCCATTTTCAGTAATTGGTCCGTAAGACCCTTCAACCTAGTGTCTAACTCTGCGTCACTATGTAGGAGGGGCTTGAGTTGTGCATTCCAGGTGCCACAAACCATGTGCCAGTCTGGGCCAATAATTTGTCTAACAACTTTCTCTACTTCTTCCCCATTTAAGTGGTAACTCAATCATACCTTGTAAATCTTGTATAAACTTTTCATGATTAATTTTCGGATGGGAATCCCTCTGTAGCCTTCGGATATCTTCCGGTGTCCATGGTCTATATACTAAGAGGGTTGGGTCCTGGCCTTCCTGTCCTGCCTGAGGGTTGGTACTTCAATTAATGGACAAATTTCCTCACTCTCTTCGAGTGAGTCCCTCACTTGAGTGTCCCTAAGTGTTTTATGTGTTCGGGATCTAGTCTCAATAGGTTCTCTTACAAATGGTTGTTTAAATGCCCTGTTGCCTCAGGATAGCGTGGGGGACCAGCCTGTCCTCCGCTTCATATCCTGGGTAAAGTATCAGTGGTGGCGGAGGGAGGGCGTCGCTACTACTATATTATTATCTTCTTTATCTAAGAATAATGCTTCGCATTTTTAACCTTCTGTTCCCTTCGGTTTACTTCCTCAATCCACCTGTGTGCTTGAGGAATACCCAACTGTCGTTGTTTTTTTTGCCTGACCTTCTGCGTCAGATTTTAACTGTTTCAAAAGTTTCACTAACGAAATTTTGTCTAATTTACCATCAAATTCATATTTCTTAACCCATTTTGCAAAATATCTCACATTATCTGCTCTCTGCAATTGCATATATTTCGCATCATCCTTCAAAGGCGGATCTCGCGATCTTTTAGTGCACTGATTTCCCATGTCTAAAAAAGACTGTTACGTAACCCTTCTCTTGTACCACGTGGTATCTTTTTCCCTATATCCACAGTAGTGTCTAGAATGACTGTTTACTTTGCTTTGTTTTTTTTCTTGATCTATGAGTCAACATACAGTACTTCAATATGTTCTCGTCCTGCTATCACAAATCTCAATAACAGTACAGTATAACCTGGTCCCTGATCTAAAACAAAGACAAAGAGGGAAACTCTGCTTACCTGAGCCTCCCGTTTATGACTGCACGTTTTCTTCTTGGGATCCAGTTTTCCGCTTTTCAGCCACAGATCAGAAAGTGGACAGTCTCTTTACACACAACAATTCAGTCGGAGGTCTTTTCACTCAAGAAGAACCATTTGTTTTGGCAGCTTCTCCTGCGCAGATTTATTACCACCCATGCACTCTGACCTGCAGCTTACCAAGGGAATTCCGGCTTAAGAAGGACCAAAATGTCAAATAAATTGTTAAAATCAGACTGTAAAAATCATTAGGTTTTTCAAAATGACAGTCAATAACACAGGATGCTCAGGTTCAAACAATATTGCTTTACTAATGTACATTAGGAGGCAAAAACTATACAAAAACAAGTATAGAGTTTTGACTGGCTCTATACAGGAAATACCCTCAATTATATACCATTTGCAATCAGCTTTTGCCCACCTTACTGACGTGGTCAGTCACAGGGCATTACATCACTATAGTCCATAATACTTCATTCATAAGAAGATGCTTAGGTAATGTTTTTAAAACTTTCCCATGAGAATAACACAGCCTTGAGGCACCTGGTCCATTTACAATGTCTTCTTGTAGATGTAGCTTTCTTCAAGGTTCTTAGATTAGTTCACAATGGTCGGTTCTTTTCTTAATACATTCCTTTGTCTCTCTGGTTAGCAGCTGTACACTATCTCTGATAGTGTTCACAAGGCCATCCTTCTCGGTGGAAGGAAGAAAGATATACATGCATACATATTTATTTCTCTCTGACCCAGCAGATTATAGTTACTGAAAGACATAAGCTTGCTGAGCTGGCTACTGCCAGGGTCAGAGGTTAACCACACTGCAGCTGAATTTCAAGCAATTACATGCAAGATCATTTCTACTGCCATATTGTTAAATAGAATCAAATGCATTACATATTATACTGTTTCTAAACTCTGTACTACATATATGTTTAAGTACATATTCTTCTAACAGTTTATATATGTTTAAGTACATATTTTTCTAGCATTCTGTATATGTTTAAGTACATATTTTTCTAGCATTCTGTATATGTTTAAGTACATATTTTTCTAACAGGTACAAATTAACTTCATGTAACACAGTTCAGCAGTATGATCTTTACTGCAATAACCAAGCTACTATCAACCGAGGGTATAACCGGATATTAAACTCTAACCTCTTAAGGAAAAAAGAATTGAAAGAAGAGATCGATACCATCCTAGACCAGACAATAAATGCTCTAGACCTCAACCTCTTACCTTTTGACATTTATTGGGCTTCTATTAAGTCCACAATCAGAGGCACCTTTATAAGTAAAGCTTCATACTATACGAAAAATATCTCCAGGAAGAATTCACCCTTAAAAATAAAATCCCCAGCCTTGAAACTGAACTCCAGGCAAACTTTAACCATTACACTGAAAAACAAATAACCCAACTACAGCAAAAGCTATACGCTCTCAATGAGGAAAACTTATCTTGCCAAGAAATATAGACATTAGCGAACTATTCTGAATGGTCCCATATGCCATCCACATTTCTGGCATGACTAGTTAATCAAAACTAACTTTCTCCAACCATTACAGAACTGCTTTACTAAGATAAGCTCTGCCATACTAACCAATATATTATACAAATATTTGAAAGTCTATACACCCAATCCTATAGCCCACCAAACCTTTCCCCAAATAAACATGACTTAGAAGCCTTCTTAAATCAACTAAATTTCTCCAAACTCAGTCTAGATCAACAAAAACATTATCAACCTCCATCACCCAACAAGAAATTATCATGACAATCAACAAAATTTAAACCCAACAAAGGTCTGGGGCCTGATGGCCTCACTGCAGAATTTTATAAATCCTTTCCTCAAAATATATCTGCCTTCCTTCTTCTTTTATTCAACTACATTACCAACAATGGAATAAGTGATATACATCTAAATGCATCCAAAATGATTTTTATTCCCAAATCAAACTCTGACCTCAAAAACCCACTGAATTATAGATCTATTGCCTTAATAAATCTAGATATGAAGATCTTTGTGTCATTACTAGCTAGTAGAATCAAACCCATTATCCTGCATATTGTCTCCTCTGAACAATCAGGATTTATACAACATAGACATACATTCAACCATACCTTCACACTTGACACTATGATCACTCTCTCTAACCACACCCATACTCCAATATATACTCTAGCCATCGATGCCTCTATAGCCTTTCACAGACTTAATGTGGACTTTCTTCTTAATATTTTACCCCATTTCGACATATCCACAGACTTTATACAAACTATCAAAACTCTTTATTCTAAGGCCCACACTATCCTACAAATTAACAAAAGTCTATCCTCCCATATTAACATTAAGAGTGGATCCCAACAAGACTGCTCAATGTCCTCCTACTTATTTAATCTATACATTGAACCTCTATTCCTTTTAATCTCTCAGAAAACCTTCCACCATATTCATATTCTCTTTAACACCAAAATTGCTTTGTCAGCTTTTGCTGACAATCTAAATCTATATTGCTCTCTACCCAATTCAGATCTTCAGAAACTATTAACCTCTATTGACAATTACTCATCATTCTCGTACTACAAAATGAATTTAAAGAAGACAACTATCTTTCCTGTTAACTCTTCATGTCAATTACCCACCTATTCCTTATCATCTGGAATCAGAATTAATCAGTCTTTGCAATATCTAGAAATATCCTTCCACCAAGACCCTAAACACTTCTATTTACGCAATATCATAAAACTCTGGTCTAACATACAAGACCTCAACAGATGGGCAAAACTTCAACTTCCATTTCTGGCTAAAGTGGCCATAATCAAAATGAATCTGTTACCCAGGTTTTTATCAATCTTTAATGCCTCCAACATAATTATCAAGAATACATTTTTTTAAATCCGTCCATTCCACTATTTCCAAATGTATTTGGGCTTCCAAATCAATCAGAATCAGTTATAGAAAACTGATCTATCCCAAAAAACAACGAGAGCTTAGGGCTACCTGATTTTAAACTATATTATGACATCATGAAGTGTAACAGAATAATAACATTATCTGACTATTCCCCAAACTCACATCAATGGTCATCAACTTGAATGAAACTCCTATATAACTATATCAGAACATTTTACTTTAATCCCAAAACCCTTCCCTTCCTCAACAATGAAAACTTAAAACATATCAAAATACACACAGCCATAAAACATAAAATCACAATCTTACAAAAGGTTTTCAAACCATTAAACTTATACATTGCATTTATTACATTACAGCTTATCCACTCTAACCCCAATGCATAATAAAATGATTGACTTAAGTAAACACCCCCTCCTGAAGGAGATTACCATATCTGATATCTTTCCCCTCAAGAATAAATCTATTACTGAAATGAAAACTCAACTGAACCTCCTCAAAAGCTATACAACCATTATAAGGTAAATTAATGACCTTTGCCGCTATTTTACAACGTACTCCCAACATAAACACCAATGACATTAAAACCTATAAAACTTTATGGAACCTGCTGTCATTAAATAAGAAAATGATATCTAGTTCTTACAAATGTATTCTCTCAATTAAAACTCAAAAAGATGTAATATTTTCTAAATACTGGAAAGACATAGATCCATCAATATCTAACAACCAAATCTCCCAAGCTATCCATCTAACATTTTATTTGGATTATATATGCTTTCTTTCTGGCATGATTTCAAACATGGTGGAATGGTTCTTTGAAATTTCTTTGAAAGAAAATCATCTTTATTGCTGTAAATCTTATCCAACAATATAACAATTCACATTGTGACAATCAGTTATACTTTCATTTACCAAGAAAATACAACATAAAGCAAACATAATACAATGCAACTCAAAATACAGGCATTGAACATTTTTTTTGAATGCAAAAATATCAGAATCTGTGTATTTCATTAGATTTCTGGAATTTATAACTCTTCTTTTAGTGGAATGGAACAATATACTATTTTGATATTCACTGCTTCTTGACAAGAGTTACAGTACCTTATCTCTTAACAGAAAGTTCTGGAGAGGGTGATTGATAAACTGATATGCAAAGTAGAAGAATGGAAGATGGGAGATGAGCAGTTTGGATTCAGATCAGGATGCAGCACAACTAACCCAATGTTCGCAGTGAGACAGATAGTTGAGAAGAAGCTATAGATGAGGGAAGAGACCAACTGGGCATTCTTAGACTTGGTGAAAGCATATGACAAGGTTAGAAGAAAGCTGATTTGGGCAGTATTGCTGTGGTTCAAAGTTCCAGAAACATTAGTAGAATTAGTGCAGGCTATGTATGAGGACCCGATGACTCAAGTACGAACAGTGTTCATTCTCACACTCCAGTGGGAGCAGGTGTGCACCAGGGTTCAGCTCTGAGCCCACTGTTGTTCATACTTGTGAGGGACTACATTAGCAAACAGGTCGGAGGGGACAGATCAACAAAGTTTCTGTATTGAGACGATGTGGCATTACAGGCAGACTCTAAGCAAGAACTTCAGCAAAGGATAAGGGAATGGAATGCACAACTGAAGGCACATGGAATGAAACTAAGCTCTGATAAGAGTGGTAATGGCAGGAAACTGGGAAATCAGAAGAAAATCAGAATTGAGATAGAAGGGAAGGTAGTGGAACAGTTAAATAGTTTAAGTATCTGGGAGGGGTGGTTGAGGAGAAGGGGAAAGTACTGCAGCCAACTGGCATAGACTCTCAGGTGTAGTCTATGATAGAAGAATGCCAAAGAAGCTGAAAATCAAGGTATACAAAACAGTGGTGTGACAAGTACTACTGTATAGTACAGAAACCTGGGTAGTAAAGGCAGAGCAGATGAGGAAGCCAGTGGTGATGGAAATGAAGTACCTGAGAAGGGTGGTAGGATGCACACTGTGGGACAGATGAAGAAATGAGGACATAAGAGCAGAAGCCAAAGTAGCTTCAATTAAAGAAAAAATTAGAGACAACAGATGACAGTGATTTAGACACATGTGCAGAAAAGCAGAAGACAATCTGGTGAAGAAGATTTGGGACAGACAGGAAGAAGGTAAGAAAAAATGAGGACATTTAGCAAAGAGATGGATGGATTGTGTGAAAGAAAATCTGCAACAATTGGGCATAAGTGTTGAAGAACACAGCAGTGTGGAGCTGAATCGAGAGAAATGGCGACAGTTAACACAATACCCCTACCCATACCTCTCAACTTCTTAGAGCAAGAAATCTGGGAAAAGGAACAAATAGTGGGTGGACAAAGGCCCAAAAATAGGGACTTTTTAAATATTGCTCTTACAAACTTAGAGAGTTACCAACAAAGGAGATGAAAGCGAACAAAATGAAACTGCAACCAGGAACAAAAGGTTCGCTTGGAGAACCAAATAAGGGCGCCAAGACCACAATGTATAAAAATCCAAATAGTTTATTCAAAAACAGCGAAAGGAAATAAATATTAACGCTAAACAAAGAAAATACGTTTTCGAGCGTCTTCCTCAGAAATCAATAAAAGAATTTGTGCTTCACAAACTCAATATATAGACTGTCATGAATCAATTAAAAAGCAGTCATTCAATAACATAACAATTATCCAATAAAAACAGTTGTTCAATAAAACAATCAGTTCGACCTACTCAAATAGCCATGAAGTGAATCAAATGTTTCAATATCAAACCAACAATGTTTGTGTGAAATATTATATATACACAGTTGAATAAAAAACATTTTAAATCAATAAATACCTTTAGAAAAAAAAAAAAAAAATATATATATATATATATATAATTTTAATCATTTTAATTGATTCATGACAGTCTATATATTGAGTTTGTGAAGCACAAATTCTTTTATTGATTTCTGAGGAAGACGTTCGAAAACGTATTTTCTGTGTTTAGCATTAAAATTGATTTCCTTTCTCTGTTTTTGAATAAACTATTTGGATTTTTATACATTGTGGCCTTGGCGCCCTTATTTGGTTCTTCAAGTGAACCATTTGTTCTTGGTTGCAGTTTCATTTCGTTCGCTTTCATCTCCTTTGTTGGTTGCTTGTGTTCATTGAGATGGCAGAGTTACGAGGGGCGGAGACCGAGAAGGACTTTCGCAGTGACGAGAAGGGAGAATTGAGGAAGGTGATTAGCCAACTATCTCAGTTGGTTGAGTTATTGACTCCGGCATGTCAGTCCATTGTTTTACTTGCTTCTGGTAGCGGGGCTCTCCCTGAGACTATTCAAAGACAACGTAACCTTCCCACAAGTGGTTTTATAAGCACAAATACAGTAAGGGACAATTCCAATGTGTTACTCGAGCACCAGGAAAATGATTTTATTGAATTTCCTAATCTTTTGCGTTCCAATAGCGGGAGTAACCGCGGAATGGAAAACTGTCCTAATACAGACTACAGGAGAAGTTTTGCACTCTAATCAAGGTGACGTTTCTAAAAAAACAGCATGTTGTTGATTACAATGCTTTTATTGGTAAAAATTATTCTTTGAACTTTACTAAAACTGCTACCAACAATTCAGAAGCTGGTTCTCGAACATACAGGGAAAATTTGGATTCTCTGTATTTTTATATGGACAAATACAAATGCTTAGGATGTGATTGTACTTTTCTTAAAGAATGTTTAAATAAGACTATTGTTCCTAAAGGCCTGCAGGTCTGTAAATTTCCTAATCGGGTTGAAGAAGGTTCGGAGTTTCACACTGATTTAATACAAACTTTTGATAAATGTAGGGTTTAGATGTGGTGAGAGCTATTATTGCTGAAAATGAGAGGGTTCATAGGTTCATAGGTTCATAGGTTCATACTAGGCTATCTGCCCTAGGGCATTTATAAGCCTAGCCAGAGTGTGTGTGGCTTTCACCACCCCTTAGGATGAGAATACTATACCCATTAGTTTGCTGTGCCTCTGTCCAGCAGTGACACAGAGATGATTCCCGGGGTAAACCTACGATCTCCCATCCACTCGTCAAGATTTCCCTTGAACAGAGTCAGTGAGGGGCTCTGCCTCACATGGACTGGGATTCTGTTCCATAGTGTAGGGAGTCTCTGGGTGATGAATCTGTCCCTCCAGCACGTCCTATTTATATCCGTGTTGAGGTTTAAGTCTCTTGCTCTTGTGGCTCTGGTGGATTTGGATTTTTTGAGGTGGAGCATGTCCATTAATTCTGGGTTGGACATGGCCTTGTATGTCAGGCACAGATCACCTCTGAGCAGATGGTATGCAACTGAATAGAGCTGGAGTTTCTTCAGTCGGGCATCATATGACATATGTTTGAGCCCCTTTATCCTTTTGGTGAGGAACTTTTGGGGTCTTTCCAACTGCTGCAGGTGTCGGGTAAGGTACATTCCGAATGGGGTGTTGTACTCAATCATTTGTCTGATAAGTGAAGAGTACAGGGGTACAATGACCTCTCCTGATCTGGATGTGAATCCCTTCATGATCAGGTGGGCAATGTAGAAGGTCTTCCTAACCACTTTGGCAATGTGAGTGTCAAAAGAGAGGTTACTGTCAACTTGGGTCCCCAGGTCCCTGATAACTTCTTCCGTGTTTAATGGATTACCACCTATGTGGTAATTAGGGGTTATCTTGTTTTTCCCAAAGGGTATGACTATACATTTTTTGGCATTTAGCTTAAGGCCATGGCTCTGGCACCAGTTATCCATTTCTATGAGACCTCTCTGGAGGATGTCTGTGTCTGATGGAGTGTCATTTATGGTGCCCAGTTTGCAGTCATCTGAAAATTTTGTCAGCCACAATCCCCCTATGTTTGCCTGCACTTCAGAAAAATAAATGCCGAACAAGAGGGGGCCCAGGACTGAGCCCTGTGGGACACTGCTCGTGACCAGCTTAGAGTCTGACATGGCACCAGCAACTCTAACCCTGTGTGTTCTGTCCTTGAGCCAGTTTGCAACCCATCTTGTGACATATGGGTTTACATCTAAGCTGGTGAGCTTTTCTATGATGCCCGAGTGGGGTATTGTGTCGAACGCTTTTGCTAGGTCAAGGTAGGCTGTGTGAACTGCCTTACCCTCATCAATGGCCTTAGTGACTGTTTTGAAAAAGTCGACCAAGTTCAAGAGGCAGGATCTGCCCTTGACAAAGCCAAATTGGGTAGGATCCAGTGTCTGTAGGTCCCCAATGTCTTTATTTATGAGTTCCATTATGATCCTCTCCATAGCTTTGCAGACAAGGCTTGTCAAGCTTATGGGCGGTAATTTCCAGGGTCCGTAGAAGCACCGCCTTTGTGGAGTGGGACCACAGTTGCCGTCGCCATTCTTTGGGCACGTATCCTGTAGTAAGGCTAAGATTAAACAGCAGCCTTATGTGTGGGTTTAGTTCCTCATTGAGTTCGTGTAGCACACAGCCGGGGACACCGTCCGGTCCCATTGATGCTGTGTTTTTGCTTTAGAGAGAGCAGCTCTCACCTGGGCATCTGAGATGTTTGGGAGGCTAGACTCTGGTGGGATAGATATTTCTCCTTTTGGGGGGGGGAGGGAGAAATTTGCACTGAACCTGTCTGCCAGTATGTTGGCAATGTCTGTGGGTTCAGTGATTTTTTTCATTTTGGACTAATTCTGAGCATATCTGGGAGTTTCCACCCAGGTTTCTAACATAGCTAAAGAAGGCCTTATGATTGTCTTTTGTGTCATTAGCGATTTTTCTCTCAAAGTTGGCCTTGGATGATTTTATGAGTGATCGTAGTTTTTGCTAGTATTGATCAGAGATGCCTTCCCTTTTAGGGATTTTGCTCTGTCATGTAGTAGCTTTCTCCTCTTGTTGTAGAGTTTGTTTATGGCTGGGGTCCACCAGACCGGGTGCCTGCCTTTGGTGGAAAGGGTCTTGATTTTATTAGGGATTGCTTGATCCATACATTCCTGGAGGTGCTCGTAGAAGGCATTTGTAAGGGTTTCAGCAGCGTGGGTTGTGGTTTCCACTGGCTCGGGGCCTTGAAGGATACCACTCCAGTCTTAAGAAGTGTGAAGTTTGCTTTTGAGAAGTTCTTCACTGTGGTCTTTTTTGCTGGGGGTGTGGGTGAGATGTGGATCTCCAATGAGATTAATTTATGGTCTGATCTCACCAATGAGGGATATACTTCCAGTGTGGAGCATTTTGTCCCCATGTTTGTGATGATCAGGTCTAGTATATTTTCTCCTCTTGTGGGGATGGTGACTAGTTGTTCCATAGCATTTGAGTTTATGAACTCCAGGAACCTTTGGGCTAGGGTGTTGGGGCTTGAGTAATGTTCCCAGTCTATGTTTGGGTAGTTGAAGTCACCCAATATGATGGTGTTTGGAGAGACATTCATACTCTCCAGTGTCTTCAGGAAGGCTGTGTGGGTTTCCTGAGTTTGAGAAGGTGGTCTGTAGCATGCTACAAACTGTAGGGCAGTTTTACCTATGGTTAATTGCACCTGGATGGTCTCCGATGCTTCGTGCATTGCCACTAACCTGGAGGTGTGGGTATCCTTTATGAATATAGATACTCCCCCTCCTTTTGTGGTTCGGTCCGGATTTTGGGGCCGAAACGCATGATATGAGGTATAACCTGATAGTGCTGGGGTGCTCTCAGGAGCCTTAAACCAGGTTTCAGTCACCAGCACAGACATCAATGTTCTCCATACTGAGGAGAGCTTCGAGAGCGTGCATCTTGAGGTTTAGACTTCTGGCATTGAGCAGTATTACCCTTAGTTTTTCTCCATTTTTGTTTTCTAGGGCGGTAGGTTTATCATTTGAGCCTTGCCTAAAAAAGGCACTATGGGGGTGGCAAGAGCCTTTGCCAATATCCGGAAGTCCAGGGGTGACAGGTGCAAGCCGTCCCTTGCGAAGCAGCGTGGCTTGTCAAGCATGTCATCCCAGGCAGACAGACATTGAATCCCCTTCGAATGACACCAGTAATTAAGCCAATTATTAAAGCTGATCATTTTGTCTCTGTATTGTGGCATCATTCTTGGTGAGGGTAGGATACTACTCAGGGTCACGGTCATACCGGCCTGGGCTACATAATCTGAGAGCTCCTCTATGTCTCTTTTTATGTAGTCCAGGGAGGTATGTCTCAGGTCGTTCACACCGGCATGGACAATGACTGAGTCATACTTGTACTTGCTGTGGAGTGACCTGAGTGCTTGTGTTATGTGGCGGATTCTAGCGCCTGACAGGCAGCTTACTGTGATCTTTTCCTTGTTCAGTCTGGTGAGTGGGACGTCAGTGTGTCTGACTATGGAGTCACCTATAACAAGTGTGTCTGGCATTGTGTTTGGCCTTAAGGGCTGTGACTGTTTAGCACACTGACTTTGAGAACTATGTGTTGCATGTATTATGTCTTGAGGTGGCAGTTGCTTGGGTGTCTACTTTGGAGGCCTCTGTAGTTTTGGTAGATTTTTGATCAGTGCCTCCGTGTATGTCTTTGTGTGTTTATGTGTTTGTTTTGCAGTTGTGATAGTTCTATGTGAAACTGGGTTTGTGGTGTGCGTGGTTTCCTTCTCCTCCTGTCTGGTCTTGCCAGTCCTGAATAGAGAGAGCTCAGCCTCCAGTTTGGCTATATAGTTGCATCTCTCACATGTATTTGTGTTTTGTGGGAGAAGGAGTGGGTTGTCTGTGTACATGAGGCAATTGTAACATTGCCTCAAGATGCCCAGATTCACCAGCTGAACAGGAGAGGACGCTAGCAACTGACCCTTGACATGCTAGAAAAAGTGAAAAAGTTTGCTGTGTAACTGAGTCAGAAGGGACCTATAGGGAAATGGGTACTCAAGGGGATTCTAGGCTAATGTAGTACTTTGTTTAGTATATAAGTACTTTACCTATATAAAAATGCTTTAGGAGCAAGTGCTGAGCTTTTGAGATAGAGAATAGACTGTTTAGATTGCAAGTAGAGAAGTTCTAAGGGAAAAATTGAAGAGCAGACTTTACGGAGCCAGAAATACTTTAACCTTGTTTAACCAGTGAGAAATATACTTTTGACTAAAATGGAATCTATTAATTCAGTTATTAAAAACAACCTCCTTTTTACAGTTGAATCAGAAAAAGCTTTATACCGCAATATTTTTTCACAGATTGACCAAGATTGTATTAAAGGAAGGTAAATTAGACAGGGATATTAGAGAATATCAGGAAGGTGTTGCCTACCCCAAATCTAGACTGTTCAACACATTCATTAAAGAACGGAATTTAGGCAGGAACAACAAGTTTAATGTTGACCATTTGGCACATGAAGAAGCACATCATGATGCACCTTATGAAAACAACAGAGGTGACCCTTTAGATTATTCACCTCCACTTCGGAGGTCAGACAGGATACAGAAACAGAACCCAGTCTTCTACAATTATCACAATCACAGGTGGAACTACAAGAGGTAGGTTTTTCACCTATCAACACACACATTTTTCAGCAAGGTAACATGTTTGAGTTAAAAAATTAAAAAAAATTTAACTACAGCACTTTAGATGTTAATTCTGATCATTTTAAACTATTTTCTAAAGGGTTCAAGTTTATTCCCACTAGAAAAGTTAGTATTCCGAGGGCCATTGTAGATTTGAAACTATTTCTGAGGAAAAAGAATTTGGCATTAATATTTCATGACACAAATCCCAACACAACAACACCCTCTTTGTTTAAGAAAAAAAGTATTATTAATCCTCCCCTTCATCCACAACTTAAAAACTTGGAAAATTTATTGGAAAGGGAAATTAGAAATATAGTGAACGAACATAGAGTAAAGTCCAACCTTTTCAAGGAAGAGAGAAGTTTATTAAATGACCTGAAGAATAACAAGTCTATTAGAATTATGCAACCAGATAAAGGGGGTGGGACAGTACTTATGGATGCTATTCTTTATGAATCCAAAATGAAAGATTTGTTATACGATATTTCCAAGTACTCCAGAGCCTCTATTAATGAGGTCAATATTGCTAATTCCAAGATCAACATAATGTTGAATGACCTATTACTTGAAGGCTCTATTAATATTGATACATTCAATTTTTTGTCAAATAAAAATCCAAGGGTACCCTCAGTTTTTGGCATTCCGAAGGTCCATAAAGACCTGTCTGACCCCCCCATTACATCTCATTGTTTCTTCAGAAGGGTCCATTACCACCCCCTTGTGAAATTTGTGGATGTCAAATTGAAAGATTTGTCAAACAATGGTGACACAGTTTTAAAAGACTCTTGGGACTTTCTGAGACAAGTCAAGCCCAATTTGTATTCTTCCAACATACTTTTTGTGACCCTGGATATTGTTGATTTATGCGGGTCCATACCACATGATATAGGGCTTTTATGGTTGGAAGAAAGTATTAGAGATAGTGGAGCACTTTCTTCTAATGATTTTAGAAGCTGTCTTTTGTTTATGGAAGTTATACTTAAAAACAATTATATGTACTTCCAAGGTGAGTTTTTAAGCAGGAATGAGGTGTCGCCATGGGGGCAAAATGTGCCCCCACATACGCTAATATTGTTTTATCCTGGTGGGAGAATTTATTTGTTACCAGTTGTGAATTAACCAGTTGTTGGTGTTTGTACAAACGTTTTCTTGATGATATCTGTATTTTTTGGACTGATTCTCAGGAAAGATTCTTTGACTTTCTTGCTTATATTAAAGGAACAACCAATTTTTTGGATTTTACGTTCAATTTTAACAGTCAAGAATTGATATACTTGGATATTTCCCTGATCAAGTCCAATAATGCCTTCTCCTCAAAAATACATAGGAAAAAAACTTTTCCAATTCTTACCTTCACTTCCATAGTGGTCACCCTTACTTCCAGAAGAAGAAGAATTTACTCAAGGAGCAATTGGTTAGGATTAGTCGCATGACCTCGTGTGAGGAAGAATTTACAAAAGAATGTGATTTTGTTATGGATATGTTTAGGCAGAGAGGTTATCCAGACAATTTAATTTATGAGACTATTCAGGAAGTTGTGGATGGAAGAAAGGGGAGATTTGCCCCTATTTTAGGTCACAATGATTCTGTTAAATCTGATACACTGGCCAATAAAAATACTCTAAATACTTGGGAGCAGGCATATATTATGGATTATACCGGTGACCCAGGTATGCTCAAACAAACTGTCACAAGGGAATGGGACAGATTTAGACAGATTTCTGACCTAGATTTGGTACACACTCAACCCTTAAAATTCATTTACAGAAAGGATTTGAATTTTAAACAATTATTCGAGTTTGGTGGTGGCTCAAAATCTGGAAGTAGATCAGGAAGAGTTGGAACTTTTAAATGTGGGTTCTGTTCCCAATGCCCACATATAGCCAATAATTCTAGTATATACATACCCAGTAGAAATAGGCAGATTATGAGTACCAACTTTTCCAATTGCAATACCAATGGGGTTGTTTATCTAGCTTCTTGCCACCACTGTAACTCATTCTATGTAGGGAAGACTGAGAGGAAGTTAGTTAAGAATTTATGAACACTATTATGAAATTAAGAAGCAGAATGCCAACAATGCATTATTTCATCATACTTTAACATGCCAACAAGCCTCCTTCAACTTCTTTGTATTGGAAATAGTTCCTAAGGAAGTTAGGGGTGGTATGTGGCAAGCCAAGTTAGAATACAGGGAATTGTATTGGCAGATCATTTTG